>NC_081790.1:30122268-30179768 GCF_963082965.1 Carassius carassius
GTTTTGCAAAAAAAAAGTGAAAGAAAGACAAGGACGCTAGATGTTTAGCTACAATTCAAAATGTTCCAGGGATCGAAAGTTTTTTTAAAACGAGTGAAGAATGAGCTCAGGATGACAATGACACAGAAGCGATCCCTGTTTCCCATTGAAGTTAAAGTTAAAAAATTACCGTCTCCAGCCGCGAGAGGGCGCTCTATGCTGCTCAGTTCTCCTGTAGTCTACACTGAAGACATAGAGCGCCCTCTCGCGGCTGGAGACGGTAATGTTTTCTCTTGGTTCTTGGTTCTAAATAAATGCGACTTATAGTCCAGTGCGACTTATATATGTTTTTTTTCCTTGTCATTACGTATTTTTAGACTGATGCGACTTATACTCAGGTGCGACTTATAGTCCGAAAAATACGGTAGTTGGACAAGTTAATTAATTACATTTGAGAAATCACCTTAATTATGTCTGATGGGGGGGGGGGGGGGGTTGGGTGCTGTCTTAATATGGCCCTGGTCCTGACCATCAGTTTTTTGTCAAATGTATCATATTCTTGTTATAGAAATCATGGCCAAAATTAGACCCTGCAAGAGCGGGAAAATTCGGACCACATGCTTGATAAGATAACATATGATTTAGGATACCCCCGAGCCAAGACTATATCTGATTGGTCAAGACAACATTTGAGGTGTGGCCAACAGGCCAGTTTAAATACCCAGGACACCATCAAATTCTGCTTGTACCTTTGCTTCTTAGCTTTAGCTTTTAGCCATGCTGTTAGTCATCACTGTTCTTTGAGCGCGGTCCCAGCTTGCTTCGGCCTGCACACCTGCTGCTACTTAGCCACGATGAGAAGAAACACCACCTAGTCTCGTCAAACTTTACTTCTTTCTTTTCCGTTTGAGAGTTTCGTGTTCTGAGTTAAGTTTTGTAACGCCGTGTCTGACCTCAACTGCCCGTTCAACTTCAACCAGCCACACAACTCCGCGTCTTCAGCCAACACCCAACCACGGGCTTCCCAAGATGCCACTTCAGCGACTACTGAACTTCCAGCCAATCAGCGACATCGGGAAACCCCCTTTCAATGACAACAAAGGGAACACCTTTACACAGGCAATGTACCTCCAGACAGATCTATACTGGTGTATCTAATATAATTTTAACCTCATTGAGGAACTCAATGCGAGGGTTGATTAAGTGATTGATGGCTGTTCATGTCTATGCAATTTCACGTATTGTTTTAAACTTGGGATTCAACATTTTCGTTCTCATAAACTCATCTTTCCCTAACTATCTATCTTCCTGTAACTTGTGTGAATGTGTGACTGCATGCGTTTATGTGTTAGATTAGTTTATATGTCTTAGATTTATCTAATAAAGCCTTATTCATATTGAAAAGAGAACTATCTTGTGTTTTGTGCTTACAAGTTAATGTCTTAAACTGCCGATCTTGTTACTGTGCTAATTGATAGTGTTTTCACTATAGTTTGGATATTAATATCCAGCGCAGATTTGATGTTAAACGGCTCGTTCTGTGAATCGCAGGGCGTCTCAGTGATCAGCCTGAAACAGTGATTCTGTTCAAATTCCCTTTAAAATCTTAAATGATTCCCTTACACAGCTCTAAGGAACCAATGGGTGCATCATGTTTCACTCTCATTTTAGAAAAACACTTTCTATGTTCTGTTTTCTATTTAAATGTATCTGTTGTTTAAATAAAAGTGTCCAGTAACACTGACATGAACTTTACAAGGCAGCAGTTGTAGAGACAAACTTTAGGAATAAAACGTTTGGTAACAAAAACTCTTTCTCCACCGGCTGAAAAGAGCAAGTCTCCTTCCCATCATCCTCAGCACTTTCTACAGGAGCACCATTGAGATCGTGCTGACCAGCTGCATCACTGTCTGGTGCAGGAACTGTAGTCAAAAAAATCCTGAGCCTGAACTTTTCTCTGGGGCCAGGGCAGCACATGCGGAGCATGCAATGACTGCGGCAACTTTTAACATATGAAAGGATACTATGGCAAAGTTATTGCTTTCTTTATTCAAACTGATTTTCTTTTTCATGAATATATGGTTGACCTGAAGAATGAAAGCTGTGTCATACACTTGGAAAATTAATTTTTGTAATTAAAAAGTAATTTTATTTTCCTCGGCTGGGATCGTGCAGAGCCTGAAACTGCCATTTGGACCTTCATCCCGATGGGTCCCATTAAAGTCCATTATATGGAGAAAAATCCTGGATTGTTTAACTCAAAATCCTTAATTTCTTTTAAACTGAAGATAGACAAACATGAGCATCTAGGATGACATGGAATGAGTAGATTCTTGAAAGTAAATTCTTTTAAACTAATCCTTTAAAAAACATGAAAACCAAAACAGCTATTCAACTGAAATAAATCACACACAAAAAGCAATCAGAAAACGTTCACAGTCCGTAACTTTGTCCGGCACGAGTGAAACTCTCCTTATAATCCATCAGACTGTCTACGCTGCGAAATGAATCTCTTTCTTAAAACTTATCTGCACTCTGTTGTTAATGATGAGAGAGTTTCAGTTTCAGCCATGACTCCTCTGACCGTCTCTGATTGGCTCTTACACTCGTGAGCTCAACCAAAACCTGCATGATTGGTTATAAACTCACTTAAAACTGATGTAACATCAACAGAACTAAATGTAATGCTGCTGTAACACTGATTTGGCACAAACATGATGTATTATTTGTAGTTTGTAAAGACTGAGCTGTAGTAGGACTGCACTTACCCTCAGCAAGAGCTTCCTCATTCAGCTTGTCCTCGAGCTCCTCCTTCAGTACAGACATCTTCTCATTTATGAGCCGCCACCACCTGCGTACAGAGTTATGACATCAGACTAAGGAAAAAATAATAAAAAGGTCCAAAACCAGAATATGTAATCACAGTCACTCACGCTAACATGGTTTGTTCTCGTTTATTTAGCTGCTGCATAAATGTTCCTATGAAAGAAGAACTAGTGATCTTGTCCTGTGCATAAATAAATCGATCATGACACAAGGGCCTTTTGAGTTCTCTCACACGCCAGAGTTGTGGGGCATGGTGCTACCGGAAATAAAGAAAGGAAAAGAAATGGTTATTAAAAAATATTGTACATAATACATGACATATTGGGTAATATTTTATCAAAATATCATAAGCCTATAAGATGACCAATTTATACCGGATATGGAATATAACAATGATAATCTACTATATTTCCTGATAAGTGAGTAGATTACCTCACCATTAATACAGCGAGAAATATTCTGACAGCGATGTTGTTATGATATTTTAACTTAAATAAGTAAACTTAAAAAAAAAAGAAAACAAAACATTATAAAGAATAGCACAAGTAAATACAATAGAATAAAGATACAGTGCTTTAAGTTTTTTAACAATAGTATTCAGGTACAGACACTAATGAAATGTAAAACACTGGATAGTCTTCACTGTAGAAATAAATACAGATGAGTCAAGATCAGTGAGAGATTGTCTTTAGTGGAGTTCACCATATTTACACAGAAATGAAATGTGTGTGTGATCAGTTTCTTCAATGATATGAAACAAGCATCTGTTCAGTGTTTCATGCTCCTTTAAGCAGCTGACTAACAATGAGTCTGTGATCAATGCCTCAGACGAACCTGTTTAGCTCTTTCCAGCACCTCCTCCACCTTCTTCTTCACCTCCTCTTCACGCGCACGCTTCTTCCCTTCCGCTGCCTTCCCAAATGCACTCTGTTGAACATCAGTAAAGATTAAAGAGAACTGACACTGAACTGTAACTGAAAGAAAATTAATGGTTGAAATCATTTGGTAGAGCAGCATCCATCATACATTAAACATACAGGAGATTTTATTAAACAGTTGAATAAAGTTCATTTCAAAGCCTGGTATGTCAAGGTTTTTCTCACTAAACTGATTGTCCTCTCTTTAAATTATAAAAAATGTTGTCTCCATGTTATATCCTTTTCTAATATCTGTTGGGAAGCGCTGGATTGTTTCTTGAACAAAGAATTTAAATCATTGCATCCTCTAAATTTGTCTTTGAAATCACTTTTATTAATGTTGTTTTTAACTATTTCCCATTAGTTTTTTCCTCCAGAAACAGGGAGCGGCTTTAGGGTCCAAATCATCTTTTCTTTATGCGAAGGGTGTATGATAGGGCCCTTTATTTGCACATCTTCCAAACCCTCTGAAAATATTGAGGAAGCGACCAGTGCTGGGGAAAGCTACTTTTAAAAGTAATGCATTACAATATTCTGTTACTTCCAAAAAAAGTAAATAATTAAGTTTATGGAAAGTAATGCTTTTGCGCTACTTTTTAAAAATGAGCAGGGCTTGATTGTTTTTCATATAAGAAGTTCTGTTTAAAGCAAATGTAAAAGCCTTTCACACCAAAAAGTGTAATGAATAAACCTCAGACTGAAGGAAAAGTAAATTCACATCAGTACAGTAGAACACAGGAGAAGTTCAACACTCAGCAATAAAAACAATCAAGCACAATTGTTAGTTTATCTAAAGTCATTTTTGCTTATTAATATGGTTGAATTGGACCATCAAAGGTCAGCAGCAAAAGACATTAGTTAATAAAATGGGATTAGATACATTTGTGTTATTTAACATATTTAATTATTACAGGTTTGCGTCACATTCTGAGTTTGCATTTCACGGTTTTAATTCACTTTGATGAATACTAAATCTGTTTTTATTGGTGTGTTTTTTATGAGTAGGATGTATTAATGCACATTCACATTTAGTCTAAACTAGAGTAATATCATGATCACACAGCGCACACAACACCTCTGCACTGCACTGAAAAAGAATCTGAGATATTTTCTTGAAAATTAAAAAGTAATGTGTTACTCTACTAGTTCTTGAAAAAAGTATTCTGGTTACGTAACTGGAGTTACTTGTAATGCGTTACCCCCAACACTGGAAGAGACTATTGCCAACCGTATCGGTTAATTCACTTTCATCTGCAGATTGTGACCTTTCTAATATGCAAAGCCTAAATTAACCTCAGGTAAATAAATTCAGGTTTCATTGCAAAACAGAATAACAAGCAAGCACATTTTTACTAAAAGTCAACTTTAGTTGTGTTATTACCCGGCATTCAGTGATGAAAACAGCCCTGGCTATAACGAGGAGAATGAAGTAGCATGTAATAATAAAGCCGATGACGAAGACGCTGCTGTAGCTGACTCCTGCTCTGTTGAGGTCCTGATGCACCCTCGTCCAATTATACAACTATTGACACACAGAGGTCCAGGTCAAGATTTGATTCCTGTAGAGCATCTATTTCACAAACCTGTCCAAATGATTGACAATCGTTTCGCTAATCAAAAGATCTATTACTAAAGCTCAAAGATATCTGGAGAACATCTGTTGAGTCCGAGTAATGACAGGATGGACCAGACCGTTCTCATCCCAAGGCGTCATGTACTGACCCTTTTGACATTTCCTCAACATCCTACGCACATGGCACCCTCTAGCGTCAATATTAGAAGCAGATAAAAATGGGCCAGAAGGCGCCTCCTAGCGGTCTAACCCTAACCCTAACCCTAACCTTAACCCATAATCTGTGTCTCATATTGACGCTAGAGGGTGCCATATGCGTAGGATGTTGACGAAATGTCAAGAGGGTCAGTATATGACGCCTTGGGATGAGAATGCGTTAGATGGACTGATGTTGAATAATTCCTCATCTTACTACGAGCAGTCTGAAGAGCGTGAACAGGGCTGTGCCGAGGTCTCCCCAGTTCTCTGGATCTCCTCTGTTTGGATCTCCAAAAAACGAGTGACCAGCCATTGCGAAAACCAGTACGATCACAAAGATCAAGAAATAGATCAAGCTGGCTTTCTTCAATCCCCTCCAGACGCCTGCAGTGTACTCCTGAAAGACACCAACACAAACACTGATTGTAAAAATAAAGAATAAAGAAATCATATGGAGAACTCCCGTACACGTGTCATATGACGACCTGCTCGACATCTGTGTAGTTCCTGAGTCTGAAGACGAGCAGGACACAGATGCAGACCAGGCTCTTGAGAGGCAGGCTCAGACTCATGCAGACGGAGGAGAGCAGGAGCACAGAAGCAGACAGCACATTGAGAGGATTCGTCCAGTAACCCCTCGGATCCACACAGATCCTCAGCAGGTACTCCACCAGGTACACGCAGTGGAACAAAGCATTAACAGTCTGACAGAACCACACACTTTGATCATTATATACTGATTACGCTGCCTTATCATTGCTTTATTTGCCATATTCCATTAACGTAACCCCTGATTATAACATGCTGACTTTTACATTGTGTTTCTGGGCCTTGATCGTGGTAGTAAGCGTTCTGTCTATGGAGGGTCTGAGAGCTCTCATAATTCATCAGATCAATACCTCGTATCTCCATACTTACATAAAGAGAAGGAGAAAGATCGTTCAGTCTCCAATCAACCACGTAAATGATGAATATGATGTTGAGCGCCAGGGTTAGCCGGATGACGTTGGCAAACCATTGGCTATTGGTGATGTTGGAAATAATGTTTCTTATCCTACAAAAAACAAAAGTGTGATCAGTGCCAGCCGATGCTCGTCCAGTGGATATCAGCGTGTGTTCAACACAAGAACAGGTCACACACGAGTGTGTTACTGTCATTACTCAGGGTTTGAGGGCATCACAACCTTTTCATTTGTAAGAGAAATGGTAAATCAATGACATACCATCAGTTTTCCAAATCTGAGTTTTTTTTTATGAACAAACGGCTTCATGGATTTCAGGATCTTACAGAAGTTCACCCAGAACACCCCAGCAACTGTTGTGCATAGCAACACCTTAGCAACCACCCAAAACACACTAGACCCTGTCTAGCAACTGATGTAGACTAACCATGTTCCCTACACTTTTCGCTGCTCACCGCACACCAGCAACCACTCCTCCGTTGTTTGTGCACTCATTCTCCGGAGGAATACCTATTATACAGTCTACACTTTCATTGATGTCTTTAGGACCAATAGTTAAAAAAAAAAGTGGTGAAAAGTACCACCTCCACCAGTGTCCAGAAAATGAAAAGGTTAGTGGTGTTCCGTACAGTGCTCATAACTTGATTTTTGCTAGTTATTTTCTCATAACTAGCATGTGAGTTAAGCATCAACTGGGCCGCATTAATGCACAGGCTTACCTGGGCCCCGATGATGCCGGAAAATATTGTAATTGGATTTTATAATTCGTTGGCTGTCCCGTTTAAATGACGCTTTATCGCTTTGCTTTGAAAGTTTGAATGCACGTGCGGGCGTTGCAATCCTGCTCGAGAAGTGTCAGTCAAACCCTCTCACTCAGTGAAGCCTGCAATCATCAGTCACAGTGGGCATTATTTAATCCTCTGAAATTCATCATTGTCTGAAAGCATACAGTTATTGGCCTGTATCGAACTCACGTGACATACTTACGTTGGATTCTTTATAAGATCATTTCTGCCTATTCTAATGATGACAATAACTAATCTAATAGCTAATCTAATGTGACAGCAATGTCTCGTAAATATGAGAGTGGTTCGCAAAAAAGAAAAACAGCACAAGATAAAGTAGAACGTCAGAACAGTTTGTTAAAAAAAGTTCCGAAACGAACATCATATTTTAACGCAGGCCCAGGGAAAGATGAAGATGCAGATAATGGTGAAGGGGAAAGAAGGTTGGTTGTGATATACTAGCAGCAGTAGATATGATAGTCCATCAAAATTATTAACTCCTTGATAGCGATACCCAAGTGAAAAAGTACACTTCCGTAATGTACTTAAAGTTCTATATTTTGTGCACTTTATACTCTTTACTTTCTTTACTTTATATACTAAAATTTTCCTTTAGTACTTCCTATGATAATCTTAAGAACACTTAAGTATACTTAACTGCTATTTTGAGACACCATGAATAGGAACTAAAATGTGCTTTTAATATACTGTCTCTGTATTTAAAAAAAAAGTATATTACAAGCACATTTTAGTTCCTATTCATGGTGTCTTTAAGTACATTATGGAAGTGTACTTTTTCACTTGGGTATATTTGTGTATTTTATATGACAGACCTATAGATTTGGATGTTTTTAATACCATTTATTCATGTAAAATAAAAGGCTTTGTGATTAAGAAGAGTGAGTTAAATTGAGAATGATTCCATGACAAATGCATTTTTAACAGTCACTTGTTGCCCCCTGGTGGGGTAACGTGTAATAGATACAAACGGCCCAACAGTAAAAGGGGTGGAACCACAACTTTTAAAGATTAATAATGCAGTTCCAGTGGATGAAGCCCGGTCGGGCCAGTGATTACATTTTTTACTTTGGCCCCACAACAAAAAATGAATAAAAGTAGAAGACAAGAAAATGGGCCTATAAAATAAGCATAGATATTGATTAACATATATTTTAAATATTGTTAGACAAATAAACAGTAAGTAATAAAATAGTTACAAATAATCAAATTACTTTGATTATTACTTTTAATTAAATTACAAGTGTTTCATGTAGGTTTAAACAAGAGATTTTCAGGTACAGAAGTTGTAATCTAATGTATAACTATATAATAGATTAAACTTTATTAAAACTTCATCAGTCAAGAGCAGTTACAGATGCATAAAAATGTTTTTAATGTTGAAAATATAAAACGTTAAATACTGTGCAATTATTTAAAAAAAAATGAAGACACTTTAAAGCTGAAATTAAGCCCTCCAGTAGGTGGCAGCGAATCACTGTTAATGAGCAAATCATTCAGATTGAACCGATTCATTCAAGCGACTGATTCACTCAGGAAGAGTTGCTCAGAGACAAAACAATTCTGTGGACTTTGGAACCATTTTCGTTGGCGAAATACAGCGAAACAGATTTGGTGTCTAAAATGTAAGTCACTTGATATTAAGTTCTTGTTTATTAAACTGTACGCTGAATAAAATCATCACATTTTAATCATGCTAATATTTGGAGGAAAAACGGCACGCTTTGTGTAATATTGATTAACATAGATATTAAATTATATAAATATGAAATATATACAGGGGCATATTTGAATTCAGAGGCATTAAGACTAAATCACGTGCACAAGTCTAACCTACTAGACTACGTCACGTAGTGCATGCGTGCACAGAATGGGTGTGTTTTTGTTTGTTTTTTTGTAAAGTGAGATTCATACTCGATAATATCAGATCGTTAAATCAACAATTACGAAATCATAGACTACATATAACGCACACCCTAGTTAGTGAACATCATTTCCATATCTTTCTGAAGATGCAGAAGACGAGAAGGGCAAATAATTTGCACTGATTAATAATAAATAAAAAGGTTAACCAATGTGAAATCTTCATAAAGTAAGAGATCTCTGCTGGCTGTCTCAGGTGAGGATGGGGCTAAGTGTTCATCACCCGCAATCAATGCTTAAACATTCCCATTTCAAAGCATTTATTTAACAAAAGGTAATATATTTTACAATTTGTGATAACATAATATTAATTTAATAAAGGCTGTAGTACTGTGGGAAGCATAAGTGGAATATAAATGTATTTTTCGCTGCTCTAGTTGTCTTCCCTCCCAAGCTGAAGTTTTGAAGTAAATCTTCCCTACCGTCCATCTTCAAGCAGAGCAAACTTACTCAAATCTTACTGAAACAAACAGCGGATGGGTTTCTGTTTAGATCGGGGGTGAAAGAGAGAAGCATAAGGATGACACAGATATATAGTTTATGTACGACCTGTAATTATTTATTCTGCTATCGGCGCTAAAACGTCACCTGTATGGAACATCGTTAGTCTACGTTATCTATCCATCTATCTATCCTGAACTCTTTTACATTTTAAGATAAGACTTTGTCAAACATGTCTTTTAAAAGTTTCAATCGGTTAAATGCTCACCTAACTCTGCTATTATTTTCCATGACTGGGATCTTGATGATTTTGTGTGAAGAAAAACAACAACAACAACAAAACAACAACAACCAGTGCCGTCGCTCCCTACACGCAGAGTACGCAGTCTGCGTAGGGCACCAGCTCCCAGAGGGGGCACCATCCCAGTTGCTCAAAAAAAAAAAAAAAACCTTCCGCCATTCTCCCATCCGCGCTCGCGACCGCTTGCACCTCATGTTTTCGGCTGAATGTTCATAATTGATGGATGAACATATATGTCCAGGTAAAGGACATCAGCAATCCGGCGCAGAGAAAAGAAAACTAAAGAAAGTAAAACAATAAAAAAAAAAGAAAAAAAGTTGGCTTGAGTTAGATGTTCCAGAGTCTCAAATTTAGGGACAGTCTCTAAAGTTACATGCGATATTGGTATACACTTTTCTAACGTCAGTAGCATTTGAGGAGAATGACTTACATTCATAAAAACAACTGTAATTGTTCATCTAGGTGACAGCTATAAAGCACAATTGAATTGAATGTTGAATATTTATTAAAATAAACTGTAAGACATATGTAAATCATGCTACTTTTTCACATGGGCTCAAACGCAAATTTGAAACTCAATAGCATTTGAGGAGAAAGACTTGCAGTCATAAAACAATTGTAATGTGTTCATTTAGGTGTCAGCTACACCTTATACATTTTTAATATATATTAAAATAAATTATAAATCATTTAGGTAAAAAATAGGCCCATTTATCACTTTCAGGCACATTCCTGTGAACGTTTTTTTTTTTTTTACGAAAATTACCCATGATTTTAACAATAACACCGCAAATCATCATTCTTGTTGCCATGGTAACTGCAAATTAACCATGGTTTTGTTACTTCAAATAATAATTTACAAAGTATTAATATACTGTAATATTTTTTTGATGTTATTGTTGCTATAAAAAAGAGCTAAGCCATCAATATACACACACACACACACCCGGAGCAGTGTTCATCATTTATGCTGCGGCGTCCGGGGAGCAGTTGGGGGTTCAATGCCTTGCTCAAGGGCACCTAAGTCGTGGTATTGAAGGTGGAGAGAGAACTGTACATGCACTCCCCCCACCCACAATTCCTGCCGGCCCAGGACTCGAACTCACAACCTTTCGATTGGGAGTCCGACTCTCTAACCATTAGGCCACGACTTCCCTAATAGGTAAATGTCGAGAGCTACAATTGTAATTTGAAAATAATACAATTTATTCATTTAGTTTTTTATTTGATTAAAGTAATTTTTCACCCCTATAGTAGGTGTTTTTTTCATCATCATATTTGAGGAAGGGGGGCACAACAATACAATCCTGTTTAGGGCACACATCTGGCCAGCAGCGGACCTGACAACAACCCAGCGTCCAACGAGCTGCAGAGTCAGATTGGACTGATCACAGGTCGAGAATGAGGAGAGATGACTGCTGAACAGATCCTGAGCTCAATAACGAATATCTGCGAAATCAATTAAAGTAAACAGCGCAAACGCTCATTCATAAATATTTAAATGCCGAGCGGCTCTTTGATGCGCCGAAATTATACAACATTAAAATGTTTAAAGGAGTGGACACGAAGCACGTAGCAGGTCAGAGATTCGGCGAGAGAAAGACAGCAGCCGAATCCCGGAGATTATGAGCGGTTCTCACCTCACCAACAAACGAAAAGCAGTCTGGTTCGTGAGCTGATCGATTAATTCCCGTGAATCTGCCGCACACAGAACAGCTTCCATTCTCCCAGACTTGAGCTATTAATGTGTGACGGGTTATTCAGCAACAATCGCGTTTCGTTCATGTTAAACTGAGTAAAACACAAGGGAATCATATAAGAGTTTGATCTAAAAATGCTCCTTGTATTCTTAATTACAGCTAACTTAACTGTAAAAGCACATAAACTATTAATTCATATTAAAATGGCATACCGAGCGACTCTGCGCTCCATCTTCACTCGGTCAGAGTAACGGACAAGATGACGGTTTCTTTTCAAACATGCGTCTTTCGTGTCGCCATGGATACCACGTACAGTTCAGCCATTAGCCAATCAAAACTTGAATTGGTGCATCTGCGGGCGCTTTCGACTGCACCTGCGCATTGGCCGAATGAGCCAAATACCCTTGTTAAAGATTGAGCACAGCCGCGAAAATTCATGTCCATAAATGTGATTTTAAGATGATTAAGAGTAGAATAGTCTTTAAAGTTAGTCAGTTATTTTTTTTCTTTAAAACTGGTTTTATATATATATATATATATATATATATATATATATATATATATATATATATATATATATATATATATATATATATATATATTACATTTACATTACATTTATTCATTTAGCAGACGCTTTTATCCAAAGCGACTTACAGATGAAGACAGTGGAAGCAATCAAAAACAACAAAAAGAGCAATGATATATAAGTGCTATAACAAGTCTCAGTTAGGTTAACACAGTACAGGTAGGATGGGATTTTAAATAATATAATAAATAAAAAAGAAAACAGATAGAATAAAAAAAAGAATAGAACAAGCTAGTTAGAGGTCTTTACACATACACACACACACACACATATACAATTGCATAATATATGAAAAGAAAATAGAATACAAAAAGATTAGAAACGTAGTTAGATTTTTTTTAAGAATAGAATTAGAATAGTGAATGTTAAAGTTAGAGGGTCAAATAAAGATGGAAGAGATGTGTTTTAAGCCGATTCTTGAAGATGGCTAAGGACTCAGCTGCTCGGATTGAGTTGGGGAGGTCATTCCTCCAGGAGGAACATTTAATTTAAAAGTCCGTAAAAGTGACTTTGTGCTTCTTTGGGATGGCACAATCAAGCGACGTTCACTTGCAGAAAGCAAGCTTCTAGAGGCACACAAGTCTGAAGTAATGAATTTAGGTAAATGGGTGCAGAGCCAGTGGTGGTTTTGTAGGCAAACATCAATGCCTTGAATTTTATGCGAGCAGCTATTGGAAGCCAGTGCAAATTGATAAACAGAGGTGTGACGTGTATTCTTTTTGGCTCATTAAAAATTAATCTTGCTGCCGCGTTCTGAATTAATTGTAAAGGTTTGATAGAATTGGCTGGAAGACCTGCCAAGAAGGCATTGCAATAGTCCAGCCTGGACAGAACAAGAGCTTGAACAAGGAGTTGTGCAGCATGTTCCGAAAGAAAGGGCTTGATCTTCTTGATGTTGAATAATGCAAATCTGCAGGATCAGGCAGTTTAAGCAATGTGGTCTGAGAAAGTCAGCAGATCATCAATCATAACTCCAAGGCTTCTAGCTGTTTTTGAAGGAGTTATGGTTGATGTGCCTAACTTGATGGTGAAATTGTGATGGAACGATGGGTTTGCTGGAATCACAAGCAGTTCTGTCTTGGCAAGGTTGAGTTGAAGGTGATGGTCCATCATCCAGGAAGAAATGTCTGTTAGACAAGCTGAGATGCGAATAGCTACCGTCGGATCATCAGGATGGAATGAGAGGTAGAGTTGAGTGTCATCAGTATAGCAGTGGTATGAAAAGCCATGTTTCTGAATGACAGAACCTAATGATGCCATGTAGACAGAGAAGAGAAGTGGTCCAAGAACTGAGCCCTGAGGCACCCCAGTAGTTAGATGTTGTGACTTGGACACCTCACCTCTCCAAGATACTTTGAAGGACCTATCTGATAGGTAAGACTCAAACCATTGAAGTGTGGTTCCTGAGATCCCATTTGCCAGTAGGGTTGATAGGAGGATCTGGTGGTTAACCGTGTCAAAAGCAGCGGACAGATCAAGCATGATAAGTACTGAAGATTCTGCTCTTGCCAGTCTTAGAGCTTCAAAAACTGAGAGCAAGGTAGTCTCAGTTGAATGTCCACTTCTGAAGCCAGATTGGTTGCTGTCATGGAGATTGTTGTGTGTGAGAAATGTAGAGACTTGTTTGAACACAGCTCGTTCAAGTGTTTTTGCAATGAAAGGAAGAAGGGAAACTGGTCTGTAGTTCTCTAAAAGAGATGGGTTGAGGGTGAGTTTCTTAAGTAGTGGAGTTATACGAGCCTGTCTAAATGATGAGGGAAAAACACCAGTGTGGAGGGATGTGTTGATGATGTGAGTGAGTGCAGGTATAACTGCAGGAGAAATGGCTTGAAGGAGATCAGATGGAATAGGATCAAGCGGACAAGTAGTAGGGTGATTAGAAAGGATGAGTTTTGAGACTTCTGCCTCAGAGAGTGAAGAGAAGGATGTAAATGAGTGTAAGTTTGCTGGTGATATGAGCTTGACTGATTGTGGTGTGGAAAATTGTGCAATAATGTGTTTAATTTTATTAATGAAAAACGTTGCAAAGTCGTATATATATATATAAGACTTAAAAATAAGATTTATCCCACCATAGACACATTATTAAAAAAAAAAACATCCTAACTGTTAAATTCACAAAGTTATAAATTGTAAGAAATACAGAAGCTAAAATTTGAGAGCAGAAACTCGGTTCTGAATCTGGACACATGTCCAGTACACAGTCAGTAGCAGATGGTCTTACGGTGGGCCTCACAAACCGTGTACAAAACACCTGATTTATTGAACCATTTTATTATGTTTTTGAAAGAAGCCCATCTGCTCAACACAGGTTCTGTGGATCTCCTGAACAAACCTGACCCGCTCCTCAGGATCCAGCTGCACAAGACATCTGTCCAGATTCAGACACGTGATAGATTTAATATAGAGTTTATTGAATTGGGTTGATTTTCATTTTATTTTCTTATGCACTGTTTTCTGTGAGGCTTTCGTTTAGCTGATTAGTAGGAACTTGTTCTGTTGTCTAGTTTTGTTCATGCTCATGATGATAATGTCACGGCAAAGAAGA
The DNA here is from genome assembly GCF_963082965.1 of Carassius carassius. NCBI lineage: Eukaryota > Metazoa > Chordata > Actinopteri > Cypriniformes > Cyprinidae > Carassius > Carassius carassius. The sequence goes on from NC_081790.1 coordinate 30,137,029, forward strand.
CTGGATGCAATTGCAAGTTAAATTCTCCTTTAATAGAGCTTAACGCTGAATAAGTCAGATGTACAATCAATGACAAGACAATAAAGCAGCAGGAGAGATGGCAACACAGGGACCTTGATGGGCGATGGTGTCCGTGGTGAGTGAAGTCCGTGAAGTAACTGAGGCTGACGAGAAGAACGAGGAAATCTGGAATAATTCCACAGGAACAGACAGGCAACAGGAAACAGCGACGAGAAAGCCCGAGCAGGAAACAACACGAGAGACACGAACAAAAACCAGGACTCCAAACAAACAATCTGACAAACATGAGACGAAAGACAAGGCGTTAATATAGGCAAGATGTAATAAGCCGCAGCTGCCGCTGATCAGTAATCAACGGCAACGCCCACACAGAACAATCAGGTGATACACCCCGCAACCTACACACAGACAACAAGATGACACCATATATCTGAGAACCGTGACAGTACCCCTCCTCCTAGGAACGCCTCTCGGCGTTCCTACCACCCCTTACCTGTCGATTGTAATCATCGATAAGGGAGTGATCCAGAATGTCCCGGGCAGGTACCCAACTTCTCTACTCCGGACCGTAACCTTCCCAGTCCACCAAGTACTGGAATCCACATCCCCTCCGCCTCGAGTCCAGAATACGGTTAACCGAATAGGTTGGTTCCCCGTCTACGAGTCGCAGCGGTGGAGGAACCGGGGCAGGCGGATTTAGCGGTGATGAAAAACTGGTTTAATTTTGGAAACATGAAAGGCGGGATGAATCCTCCTGTACGCTGGAGGCAATTTGAGGCGGACTGCCACCAAACTAATGATTTTGGTGACAGTAAATGGGCCAATGAATTTGGGAGCAAGTTTATTAGCAACGGAGCGGAGCGGAATATTCTTGGTAGAAAGCCACACTTTTTGACCAACGACGTATACGGGTGGCCTTGACCGGTGGCGATCGGTCTTAGCCTTGGTGCACGCCCTCACCTGCAACAGAGTCTCACGGGCTCTGTTCCAGGTGCGGCGGCACCTCTGGACAAAGGCGTGGGCAGAGGGAACCGCGACTTCGGATTCCAGACTGGGAAAAACAGGTGGCTGGTAACCTAAGCTAGATTCAAACGGGGAGAGGCCCGTAGAAGACACTGGTAACGAGTTATGTGCGTACTCAATCATAGAGAGTTGTTGACTCCAGGAGGAAGGATTCTTAGACGCCAAACATCGCAACATACGCTCTAAATCCTGGTTGGCTCTCTCGGTCTGACCATTGGTCTGGGGATGGAACCCAGAGGAAAGACTAACCGTTGCCCCCAGCAACTTACAAAACTCCTGTCAAAATTTGGACACAAACTGGGGCCCCCTGTCAGAAACCACATCCACCGGGAGGCCGAAGACATCAACGGCAAAGGATAGGTGTTCTTAACCGTGATGTTGTTCAGCCCCCAGTAATCTATACAAGGTCGCAAGGAACCGTCCTTCTTCCCCACAAAAAAGAAGAGATACATAACTGTAGACTTACTGAACACCTCCTTCAGGTCGAGGTACTCCTTGGGCACGTTAGACAGATCCACAGTCTCATCCTGCAAAACAGAAACAGACACTGTGGGACAAGCAGACAAAAGACAAGACTTATGACAACGAGTGCTCCACTCAGTGACAGTACCCAGAATCCAGTTTATGCGGGGATTGTGCCTCCTGAGCCAGGGGTGGCCCAGGACGATGGGAGCGTGAGGTGAGTCCATAAGGAGGAACTGAGTCTCTTCGGAGTGATTACCAGAGGTGATGAGTGTGATGAAATCCATGATATGTGAGAGAGTAGGTAGTGACTGTCCATTGAGTGCGCTGACAGAGGGGTGCTCGAGGGAGGAAGTGGAGATGCCATGTTGCTGAGCGAAGTGGTAATCCATGAAACTGCCCTCGGCCCCGGAATCCAGAAGTGCACTGCAGGTGACATCGTTGGTGGCCCATCTCAGTCTTACCGGAAGGAGGGTAGATGGCGAGGACTTCTCGGCAGAGATCCCGCTCCGATAGTAGCCTCGAGTTTACTATCGAGCGTGGTCTTTTACCGGGCAGTTCCTAACGAGATGACCAGACGTTCCACAGTAGAGGCAAAGGCCCAGGGACCTCCGCCGTTCCCTCTCTTCCCGGGAAAGCCGTGCTCTCCCCACCTGCATGGGCTCGGGGTCGGATGCTGGGCTGACCGCATCCACCGGACTGGCTCGAAGACCGCTGTATCGTTCTCCAGACTCCTCCATAGCCTCCACTCGCCGAAGGCATGAATGCCAGCTCTACCAGGCCATTAAAAGTCTCAGGTAAGTCCAGGGTGTAGATCTCACGGTGGACGCGATCAGCCAGCCCATGCAGGAAAACGTCCCACTGCGCCTCCTCATTCCACCGACACTCTGCCGCGAGGGTGCGGAACTCGATGGCGTAATCAGCGACCGTGCGGTTGCCTTGTTTGAGTGCGGTGAGTTTCCGGGCGGCCTCCTTGCCCGCCACCGCACGGTCGAACACCCTCCTCATCTCGGCGGCGAATGCTGAGAACGAGGAGCAGCAAGGATCACGGTTCTCCCAAACCGCCGTTCCCCACAGCGCTGCCTTCCCCGTGAGTAGCGTGAGCACGAATGCTACTTTGGACTCCTCCCTCTCGAACGTACGGGGCTGTAACGTAAAGTGAAGAGAACACTTGTTGAGGAATGCTCTACAAAAGTCAGGCTCACCGGAATACATCTGTGGCCAAGGAGGCGGGGCTCCGAGATATCCCGTAGTTCTGAAGGCGGTGGGGAAACGGCCGGCGTGGCTGGCGCAGTGGGAGCGCGAAGTTGTTGCATCTGTTGGGAGAGCTCGGACACCTGTGTTACCAGCGCCTGGACGGCGCGTCTGGTGGAAGAGATGCTCTCCTGCTGCTGCTCCATTCGAGTTAACACTGTGGTTGATGAAATCGGTGAGAGCCGCTGAACTCGCTGCATCCATGATGACGGTCAGATCGTTCTGTCACGGCAAAGAAGACTGGATGCAATTGCAAGTTAAATTCTCCTTTAATAGAGCTTAACGCTGAATAAGTCAGATGTACAATCAATGACAAGACAATAAAGCAGCAGGAGAGATGGCAACACAGGGACCTTGATGGGCGATGGTGTCCGTGGTGAGTGAAGTCCATGAAGTAACCAGAATAATTCCACAGGAACAGACTGGCAACAGGAAACAGCGACGAGAAAGCCTGAGCAGGAAACAACACGAGAGACACGAACAAACACCAGGACTCCAAACAAACGATCTGACAAACATGAGACGAAAGACATGGCGTTAATATAGGCAAGATGTAATAAGCCGCAGCTGCCGCTGATCAGTAATCAAAGGCAACGCCCACACAGAACAATCAGGTGATACACCCCGCAACCTACACACAGACAACAAGATGACACCATATATATGAGAACCGTGACAGATAATGCTGTATGTACAGTGGTTTGTGTTATTTTCATTAATCTCAAGTAGGGCACAGCGAGTGGAAATATATGAACCGCTGGATATTTTATAGCCTAACATTTGCAGAAGATATTTGGACTCTTCCGTCACATGAATAAATGTAGGATGACCATACGTCCTCTTTCTTCCAGACCTGTCAAAAACACATTGGGTGCCGTCAGAATGAGAGAAACATCACAATAAACCACAATAATCCACAGCACTCCAGTCCATCAGTGAACATCTGGAGAAGACAAAAGATGAAACAAATCCAGCATTAAGACGTTTTTAACTAAAATACATATAGGGCCCTATAAAGATACCAGGCACAATGCGACGCAAGGCGCTGCGCAAGTGAGTTTGCTAGTTTCAGTCCATCGCCATTCGCATTTTCCTGTCCTGCGCCACGTCGTTTGATTAGCAAATGCATTTGTTAAAATTTTTGCGCCCATGGGCGTGCTGGTCTAAAAAACAGGTGTGTTCAGGCACATTGCTATTTTAGGGAGCTGAAAATAGACTGCCCCATAGACCAGCTCAAACCTGGTTTAAAGTCTGGCGCAATGTTTTTTCTTTGTTATTTAAAAAACGTACACACTGCTTAGGGACGCACAGCAGCACACAAACATGCTAAATATTACAAATTACCTTAGGGAGAGTGATGGATGGTAGCGTGGTAGAAGACTAGTTAGGTACGCAGGAGCTAAACCATTTAGGGCCTTATAGGTATGTAATGATAATTTGTAACTGATACAGAACTTAATAGGTAACCAGTGCAGAGACTGTAAAATTGGGGTATTATGATCATATTTTCTTGACCTGGTAAGGACTCTAGCTGCTGCATTTTGGACTACCTGTAGCTTGTTTATTGACGAAGCAGGACAACCACCTAGAAGTGCATTACAATAGTCCAGTCTAGAGGTCATGAATGCATGAACTAGCTTTTCTGCATCAGAAACAGATAACATGTTTCATAGCTTGGCAATGTTTCTAAGATGGAAGAATGCAGTTTTTGTAACATGGGAAATATGATTTTCAAAAGACAAGTTGCACCCAGATTTCTGACTGTAGAAGAAGTAACAGTACATCCGTCTAGTTGCAAATTGTAATCTACAAGATTCTGTGTACTGTTTTTTGGTCCAATAATTAATATCTCTGTCTTATCCAAATTTAATAGGAGAAAATTATTAGTCATCCAATCGTTTCCATTTTTAACACACTCTGTTAGCTTAGATAATTTAGAAGTCTCATCTGGTCTCATTGAGATATATAGCTGAGTATCATCAGCATAACAGTGGAAGCTAATTCTGTATTTTCTAATAATATTACCAAGGGGCAACATGTTATATTGAAAATAAAAGGCGACTTAGGACGGATCCTTGTGGCACTCCATACTTTACTGGTGATAAATGAGATGACTCCCCATTTAAATAAACAAAATGGAAGCGATCGGACAGGTAGGATCTAAACCATCTTAGAGCCTGCCCTTGAATACCTGTATAGTTTTGTAATCGATCTATGAGTATATCATGATCTATAGTGTCGAACGCAACACTAAGGTCAAGTAAAACTAGCAATGAGATGCAGCCTTGATCTGACACAAGAAGCAGGTCATTTGTAATTTTAACAAGTGCAGTTTCTGTTTTTCTAACTTTTTCTAAAATTTTAGAAATAAATGGAAGATTTGAAATGTGCCTATAATTTGCCAGTTCACTAGGATCTAGTTTTGGTTTCTTAATAAGAGGCTTAATAACCGCCAGCTTGAATGGTTTTGAGACATGACCTACAGATAACGACGAGTTAATGATATTGAGAAGCGGTTCTTCAGCTACAGGTAACAGCTCTGTCAGTAATTTAGTGGGTTCAGGATCTAATAAACATGTTGTTAGTTTAGATACAGTGATAAGTTTATTTAGCTCTTCCTGTCCTATAGTTGTAAAGCACTGCAGTTTATCTTTGGGTGCGATGGATGAAACTGGAATGTTAGACGCTGTAGAATCTACATTCGCTGATGAACACGAACACATGAACATGAACACATGAACACGAACACATGAACACATGAACGTAAACACATGAACATGAACATATGGACATATGAACACATGAACACATGAACACATGAACACGAACACATGAACACATGAACACATGAACACGAACACATGAACACATGAACACGAACACATGAACACGAACACATGAACATGAACACATGAACATGAACACATGAACACGAACACATGAACGTAAACACATGAACATGAACATGAACATATGAACACATGAACATGAACATGAACATATGAACACAATAACACATGAACATGAACACATGAACACGAACACATGATCACATGAACACATGAACACGAACACATGAACACGAACACATGAACATGAACACATGAACATATGAACACAATAACACATGAACATGAACACATGAACACGAACACATGAACACGAACACATGAACATGAACACATGAACACGAACACATGAACGTAAACACATGAACATGAACATATGAACACAATAACACAATAACACATGAACATGAACATGAACACATGAACACGAACACATGAACACATGAACACATGAACGTAAACACATGAACATGAACATATGAACATATGAACATATGAACATATGAACACGAACACATGAACACATGAACGTAAACACATGAACACGAACACATGAACACATGAACATGAACACATGAACGTAAACACATGAACATGAACATGAACATATGAACACATGAACATGAACATGAACATATGAACACAATAACACATGAACATGAACACATGAACACGAACACATGAACACATGAACACATGAACACATGAACACATGAACACGAACACATGAACATGAACACATGAACACATGAACACGAACACATGAACATGAACACATGAACACGAACACATGAACGTAAACACATGAACATGAACATGAACATATGAACACATGAACATGAACATGAACATGAACATATGAACACAATAACACAATAACACATGAACATGAACATGAACACATGAACACATGAACGTAAACACATGAACATGAACATATGAACATATGAACACATTAACACATGAACATGCACACATGAACATATGAACACATTAACACATGAACATGAACATGAACATATGAACATGAACAGTCCTTAAGTTCTTCACAGACACACTAGCAGCTCGGGGAACATTTACATTTAAGCATTTAATCAGAGGAAAACTACAGTCTGATCTCTGGGCACCAGGTGTCACCTGACTAATCACCTGACCAATCCTGCGCCGTGAATGAATCACATGACAGTGACAGTGAAAACGTATGCTTCATAACACTACACTGACAGAATGTAACATCTAAATGAACTGGTTTTATTCAAGTCAAAAACATTATTCAACATTATTCAACTTTGCTGACTAATACATAAACTTATACCAACAAAACTAATTTTAAGGGGTTAAATCAGGTAGAAATGGCAGGTTACCACTTTTAACACCGTATGTTTTTATAGGATGTTTGTTGAAGACATTTTCCAAAGAATGCATTGCTAATGCATTGCTCTGAGAAGTGTTTGTGTTTGTCATCGACAGTATTTGCACACTCACCACAGGTTTCCTGTAGTTCTCTCGACCCAGAGCCTAAAACAACATTGAAACGTCAGTGAAGACAAACATTAGATTCATCATACACTCTCATGAGTCATGCTTCAGATACAGCGCTGAGGAAAACCAGCCTCGTTCTTCTGCTGGACTCATGATGGAAGAACCAGCTCATTCATCACCAACCCTCAATGCTTCGTTTCTTTCTTTTAAGTGATTTTTAGGTGAATCTCATTTTTAGTACAGTGAAACTGAATGAGGTCTGGAGCCATCAAGCTCCAAATGAACAAACACTGACAGAAAAAATTGTTAAGAGTTCAGTTTAGTGAAAATCTGTGCATTCATGTACTCTCAGATCAAATTTGTGCATACACATCTTTTATATGAGGCCTTAGTTCTTGTGTAGATCAAAACAGTAGTGGTTAGGGGAACGAGCTCAAATAAGAAATGTGATTTCAGCTCACATTTAGATTTGTACATGTTTTAGCATATTTTAGTCCTTGTTTTGTCTAATGTTAAACAGCTGTAAGGTGTCTTGTTCTGTGATCTGAATGCTGAAGCGTCTCACCTCCACGTCTCGGAGCGAGCGGATGAGAACGCCGCTCTTCTGAGCCTCCTCCAGCAGCGGAGCATCAAACACATCCATGAGGACGATGGTCTTCAGACACGGCGTCTCTCCTCTCTGAACATTCTCCAGCAGCACCGCCGCTTTCTCTGCTTTATCACAGATCACTGTGGAGATCTCCGCTGAGAACACAGGGAATAAATCTAAATAAAGCAAACCTTTTTAGCATCTGTATGCTTCCATCCATAGAGCCACTTAAGGTTCCTAATAGTGGAAAGAGATCACTAAAATACACAAAGAAAAAATGTGGCTATATTACAGTTTTACTTTTTTCCTCTATTTTAAATACATTTTTAGAGATTATTATAATAATAATACAGACAAAAAGCAAAATGTCCCTTTTTACTGTTTTGTCCTGCTTTTCAAATAAAAAAATTAAGTACAAAACATCAATTTGAAAATATTTACTGAACACTGAACATTTCTTTAACATTCTTGCAGACATTTTACCAACACAATTTAACTTAATTTTAATAAGTCAGTAAAATAATATTTGTTGACCATTTTTTGAGAATTGAATCAGGCATGTATTATTGTTGTACAAATAAAGGCAGCCTTGCTGAGCAGAAGATAATTATTTTAAAACTTTTTAATATATTACAGATCCCAATTAGAATACTAAGTGTGAATGTTATAATAAATTTATTAAAAGAGCTGTTGAAGGACAATTATTATTATCATTATTATTTTCTATTTTATATATATTTTACAGAACGACAGTAAAATTACAAAATACTATAATTTATGAATGTTGATGCAGTTGTTGCTTTTTCTCTGCTTTTATCTTATCAGAAACCCACAGTAAGATCTCAGTGCTTGTTTTTGTTGACATCAACATGCAGATTTTATAATTATTCTCATTATGATTATCATTATAGCACATATCACATTGTCACATGCCTTTAAAAAAATTCACAAAAATGTTACTGAGCAACTGACAAGTGAAAAGTTCAGCGCAGTTTTATCTTGCGCTTTGGACTTTGAATCCTGGCGCTGTGAGCTCTTACAGTAACGTCAGAAAGTGACAGTGAAACATGCAATTCATGTATGACAGTCGTGCGTGCATTAGAAAATATACATTTCTGCACTTTATTTCCTAATTGTTTGAGGTAATTTCGCGATTTCTGTCATCATACAGTAGCCTAACCACCAGCATTAGCCACTTCTTCTTCTCATCAGAGATGTGATGCAGCACTAATGAACTGCTATGAACTGCTTGCTTCAGGATTCTTCCATAAAATGTAAATTCTATTAAAGTCCAGAATTTGTCTTGGCCATTCCAAAACATTAACTTCTTTAACCATTCTTTGGTAGAACGACATGTGTGCTTGGGGTCGTTGTGTTGCTGCATGACCCAGATTCTCTAGAGATGTCCTGACATTTTCCTTCAGAATTTGCTGGTATAATTCAGAATTCATTGTTCCATCAATGATGGCAAGACATCCTGGACCAGATGCAGCAAAACAGGCCCAAACCATGATACCAGCAGCACCATGTTTCATAGTTGGGATAAGGTTCTTATGGAGGAATGCAGTGTTTGCTTTCTCCAAACAAAACACTGCTCATTTAAACCAAAATGTACTATTTTGGTCTCATCATCCACAAAACCTTTCTCCAGTATTTCTCTGGCTCGTCCACATGATCTTTGGCAAACTGCAGATGGGCAGCAATGTTCACTCAAAAAAAAAATGGTTTTGTGGCACTGTTCGTTTTACAAAGATATTTTTTTTTGTTAAAACAACACAAATATATTTAATTTTCTGCCAAAAAACCATTGAATTGTGCTTAAACAACTTAAGCGGTTTAATTTTCCATTTTACTTAATAATCAATCGTTAAACTAACGGTTTAATTTAAACTAAGTGTTTAATTTCATCATTCAAAAAAAATAAAATGGATGTGACGATTTTGAATGCATTTGGTGGAGCCAGAGGAGCTGCAATGCCGTCAGTCAGAGCAAGATGTACCAGTCAGGTAAGAAATTTTAAAGTTTTCCTTGTATTAAATCAAAGTCTTTAATTTCTCTTAAAGTTTCTGTTTTGGGGTGCTTTTGTTTTGCATTCTAGTATTGTGTAATCGGATTTATTGTGCCGTTAATAGATGATTTTGAGCAGATGGGAGAAGTGAAAGCGCACGACTCTCTGTAACGTATTGAATTTAGTATATATATACTAGAGCTGAAAAAATTAGTTGATATTATCGACAATGTGGACAATAAAACAAATTGTCGGCAAATGTTTTTGTTGAGTTATGGTTTGATCTCGAATCTACCTAATGTGAGAGCCTGCAATAATGCTGTTTGACCAGTGTGGCACTGTAGCGCAAGACTGTATTACAGCTCTCCTGATTCAGTTCAAAAGAAGAAGACAATGCTTCAGTTATCCTGAGAAACTGAGGCTGCTGAGCGGCGTTTGGATGAATATGTAAATAAATGTAAATAATTTACAATACAATCATTACAAAGCAACTTTACAGAAAATTACATTTCTACAATATTTAGTAGTAGCTTATAAGTGGTGACTGTCAGTTTATGTGCATATGACAGGATTTTTCAGACAAATTAATGCAAGACGTAGTCAGCCAGACGATGAACATTATTAACAGCAATTATTATATGATGCAGTCACACTTGTAGCAGTATTTGTTAGTTCTGTTTGTTGATTCAGGGTCAGCATCATCTGGGGTCCTCTGAGGGTCAGCATCATCTCTTCTCAGGTGTTCTGGATCCAGACTGGAGCTTGTGTAAATCCTAGTTACCACGGGATGAAGATCCAAGCAGAAACAGAGAAACAAACAGAGACATCATTAGCATAGCTGCTGATCCAACAGAGTAAAATTAGTTTAACCCAAGCTAATGAATAAAAATACTCATTTGATCAGATGCAACTGCAGTCACAATTTAAGAGATACATTATTCGAATGCTTGGAGAAAGAGATGTGTTTTTAATCTAAATTTAAACAGAGAGAGTGTGTCTGAACCCCGAACATTATCAGGAAGGCTATTCCAGAGTTTGGGAGCCAAATGTGAGAAAGCTCTACCTTCTTTAGTGGTTATTACCATATTACCAGATGTAAAATTAAGTTCTCCTTTGGTAATAAGCAGCCAATGAGGTAAGTTTGTCATTTATATTGTATGTGATTAATGTGAATTGTGTTGCTGTGTGTGAAAAGTGATATACAAAGACTGCAGTTTGCTGTTAAAGTGAATTTAAATCTGTTTGGAAAGTTTACAAATACAATATTTATTTATTTGATTTATGTATTTTTATATTCTTTATTGTAACTTTATTTTTGTATATTTAGTTCTCACGGCATTTTGAGTTGGATGGTTATCCTCATGGTGAACCAGTCAATAAATCGCCTGTCATCAGAGAATCCTTGTGCTCGTGAAATTACTGGGGGGAGCTACAGAATAGATGGACTCTTATTTAACCTTCAAATTAACAACTAATCCTAGAGATTTACATACTTTTGTTGCTCACAGATATGTAATATTGAATTACTTTCCTGAATAAATATGACAAAATATATATTTTCATCTGATTTGTTTGATTGGGTTCTCTTTGTCAGCTTTCAGCACTTGCATAAAAATCTGATGATTTTTTGGGGTTAGATTTTTGCAGAAATATAGACATTCCTCTCGTATTGAACAGGATTACTATTGGCAAGATGGTACATCAGTAGGGCAAAAATAACCTTTCTCACAACATTACCGCTCACTTCCTTGTCCTGTAAGAGAACATTGTTAGTAGGGTATTAGTAGGGACATTATGTGAGTCCAAACAAAATAGTGGAACGATCATCTCATTCATCGGGTTAGGAAGAACAGAATCAGGCTGATCAGTGTGCACCACTTGACACAAACCAACACCAACCTGACCCCCAAGCTAGAAGCAATTCAACAGGTCAATCACAGTTAGTTTCTTTCATCGTCACATTTGAAACTCCAATGTTTAGTTGATCCCGATAAGCGCTCGTTGTCACAGTTGAAAACACGATGGCTTTCTTCTTTCGTGAGGGGATTTGGAGTCAAGGCATCTTAAAAGTTAAAAGAACGTAACACACGTGGCTCCCGGGAAATCCAGTAGAATTCAACCAATCTGATGACAACTTCAAAACTACTGAAGTGTTTCCATTTTTGTGTCCCATATGCATCAGACGCTTAGCCAACGGTCCATGGGTGTTATCTGAGGCTGAGACACGTTTCTTATATACCTAAAATTAGCAAGATTATATTTAGTTATTTGCAATACTTTCTTCACTTGTTTTTGAAGATATTTAACATAAGAGACTACCTGAATGATTTCTCCAGACAAATACATTTTGGGATCACAGTCGGTTACAGAGTCCCCTCAGTTTATAAACTGTACTCACGAATTCATAAACTGTTCCCTCTGTTTAATAAATCTTGCCCACGAATTTCCAATCCGTGCGCTCAGATTTGGTAAACCGTACCCCCGGTTTTTGAATCCGTACCCACGAATTCATAATCTGTGCGCACCCTTTCGCAATCCGTTCCCACGGATTTGTAAACTGACACGCATCTGTGCCTCCGCCCCCACCGGCAGATTTATTTCTGTTTATTAAACATTATTTTTCATAGTAGGCTATCCAATGAGACCGCAATCAGCATTCACAAAATAGTCTTCTTTTTAGCGTTTATTTTACATTAATCAGCAATAGAAGACACAGCCGCATGTGTTTTATGAAAAAAAAAAAGGGTAAAATAAGGGTAAAAAGCAATACAAAACAAATAATATGCCGGTTATGCTTTCATTCCTTTTCTCTCTAACTGAATGCAATGTTATTTTTGGCCTAATTATTTAAGAATAACATTAACCGTAACTCCGGCAGGTGGGGTGGGATGGGTGGAGCTAATATAATAAAATCACAAAAATAAGTTAGCATGTTAAAAAAGAATTGTACACAAGCATTTTCTAAACTGTCGAAGGTTATTTAAAAAATAAAAAAAAGCATTCATGAATTATTTTATGACGAACATTTTTACTGTCTTACGTGTACTCATTTATTTAGCCTATACATTAAAATTATAAAAATAACTTTCTTTTTATTTTTATAATTATTATATATATTATTATACAGGTTATGCATAATAAGCTTTTATCCAAAACAACTTACAAAAGAGGAAAAAATTACTCCAGTCAGTCACAATGCCAGGTTTAAGTGCTAAGATTATCACAAATTAAACAAGATTTAGATGCACATCTTTTTTATTAAATATTTCACCTCGTACTACTACACTTGATATAGAGTCACTTAAGACACTTTGCTGAAAACCGATTCCACATAATAATATTCAATAAAACTGTATGTTAACACGTAGGAGTTTGCTGCATGAATCCGTGAGTACCGTTTACAATTCCGTGGGAACGGATTGCGAAAGTGTGCGCGCGGATTATGAATTCGTGGGTACAGATTCTGAAACCGATTGTGCGGTTTAACAAATCTGAGCGCACGGTTTGTTGATCCGTGGGCACAATTTATTAAACCGAAGGAACCGTTTATGAATTTGTGAGTACGGTTTATAAACTGAGGGGACGGATTGCAAAACTGTCGCCACGGATTGTTTTTTCTCCTCCTAAGGATTACGTGCGGGGCTCCGTAGCTACCGTACGTTTCGTTTCGGGCGATACATTTTTTTTTTTTTTTTTTTTTGCTGGGGTTCCCTTGGTAAAATTCACATTTTAGGGGCTAAATATCACGTTATTGGGATTGGGGTCGCTTCAACCCGTAGACATGAAAAACAACCGCAGACTTGGCAACACTGGTTCAGGGGGAGCAGCATTTACTACACAGAGCCGTAGTTCACTGACAAGCTACACAGAATCGTTTTTAAAATCGGAGGCCATTCTTTGTAGATTTTGAAAGTGATTTTGTGTAGCTTGTCAGTGAACTACAGCTCTGTGTAGTAAATGCTGCTCCCCCTGAAATTTTTATCGGAGAACCCTCTGGAAACGCGATTGTGCAAGTTTTGGACTAGTTTTGAGAAGCAACTGGGCAGGCTTTGTTGTGAAAACCTGGCAACCCTGATCTGAACACACATGATGGAGATATACAATCACAGGAGCGCCTTAACTGATGAGATGCACATGAAAATCACATTTGATTTTTTGCAGAGCCCTACAATAAAAGGTCTAAAAGATCAACAAGTGTTATTAGTAAAATTCTTTCTATAATTTAATGGTTACCAGCATCAGTGTTACATTAACAAACATTATCTCTTCATGCTGCTCATAATCATAATCATGCAGACTTTCAAATCACATGAGCCAGTATTTTATTCACAATAGAACATAGATAACATAGCAAATGTTTAAACTGAGAAAGTTTACAATTTTATGCACAAAATGAGCTCATTTCAATTTTGATTTCTGCTACAGGTCTCAAAATAGTTGGGACGGGGCATGTTTACCATGGTGTAGCATCTCCTTTTCTTTTCAAAACAGTTTGAAGACGTCTGGGCATTGAGGCTATGAGTTGCTGGAGTTTTGCTGTTGGAATTTGGTCCCATTCTTGCCTTATATAGATTTCCAGCTGCTGAAGAGTTCGTGGTCGTCTTTGACGTATTTTTCGTTTAATGATGCGCCAAATGTTCTCTATAGGTGAAAGATCTGGACTGCAGGCAGGCCAGGTTAGCACCCGGACTCTTCTACGACGAAGCCATGCTGTTGTTATAGCTGCAGTATGTGGTTTTGCATTGTCCTGCTGAAATAAACAAGGCCTTCCCTGAAATAGACGTTGTTTGGAGGGAAGCATATGTTGCTCTAAAACCTTTATATACCTTTCAGCATTCACAGAGCCTTCCAAAACATGCAAGCTGCCCATACCGTATGCACTTATGCACCCCCATACCATCAGAGATGCTGGCTTTTGAACTGAACGCTGATAACATGCTGGAAGGTCTCCCTCCTCTTTAGCCCGGAGGACACGGCGTCCGTGATTTCCAACAAGAATGTCAAATTTGGACTCGTCTGACCATAAAACACTATTCCACTTTGAAATAGTCCATTTTAAATGAGCCTTGGCCCACAGGACACGACGGCGCTTCTGGACCATGTTCACATATGGCTTCCTTTTTGCATGATAGAGCTTTAGTTGGCATCTGCTGATGGCACGGCGGATTGTGTTTACCGACAGTGGTTTCTGAAAGTATTCCTGGGCCCATTTAGTAATGTCATTGACACAATCATGCCGATGAGTGATGCAGTGTCGTCTGAGAGCCCGAAGACCACGGGCATCCAATAAAGGTCTCCGGCCTTGTCCCTTACGCACAGAGATTTCTCCAGTTTCTCTGAATCTTTTGATGATGTTATGCACTGTAGATGATGAGATTTGCAAAGCCTTTGCAATTTGACGTTGAGGAACATTGTTTTTAAAGTTTTCCACAATTTTTTTACGCAGTCTTTCACAGATTGGAGAGCCTCTGCCCATCTTTACTTCTGAGAGACTCTGCTTCTCTAAGACAAAGCTTTTATAGCTAATCATGTTACAGACCTGATATCAATTAACTTAATTAATCACTAGATGTTCTCCCAGCTTAATCTTTTCAAAACTGCTTGCTTTTTTAGCCATTTGTTGCCCCCGTGCCAACTTTTTTGAGACCTGTAGCACGCATTACATTTTAAATGAGCTAATTAAGTGGATAAAAGTGTAAAATTTCTCAGTTTAAACATTTGCTACGTTATCTATGTTCTATTGTGAATAAAATATTGGCTCATGTGATTTGAAATTCCTTTAGTTTTCATTTTATTAAAATTTAAAAAATGTCCCAACTTTTCCGGAATTCGGGTTGTAGAAGAGAGTGTTGTAATAACCTTTGTAAGAGGACGTTTCTTTCCTGGAAAGCTGACGCCCAGTTAAGAAAAAAAATATATATATAGTGCCAGAGCTGCTCGTTTCAGAGCACTGATCAGGCTGAGTGACTGCTGCAAAAACTCTACAGTCCGCTAAACACAAACAGGTAAGATACATTTATTTTTGAGAATATAGACAATGCTGATTTCTGCTGTATTAAATGAGATAATATGACTACTTCTGGGATAAGCATTTTTTGGTTGAAAGATGGAGGAAACTTCCACTGAAGTTGTTACAGAAACTAAACACTAAAACTGTGATCTTTAATGAAGCAGCTACTGAGGGTCCAAATATATTTGTGTTTAATTATGACCATTATATCTATTATTTTAATTTTTTAAAACAATCTATTTTGGGGGGAATGTTTTGTGCTTTCTTCAAAATAAATGGCAACAGGGTGAAACACGTGTTTTTTAAAAATCAGTGAAATTCACCTACTAATTAGTGTTCATGTAGAACGGAGGAGAACAGCTCTATTAAAGCACAGCACTTCTTCTCTTTACAGGTAATAGATACAGACACAGTGTAAAAGCATGGCCGCTTTGACTGAAAAAGACACCGTATGGATGGGGTTCATGGACATCGTTCCTGTTATCGGGACGGTGAAAGAGGCAGTGGAGCTGGTGCTGGCTGTGTACGAAGGGAATAAAGCGGTGATAAAGGAGAAAGAGAAGGCCGTTGAAAACATTGTGAAAGAGTCACTGAAAATACACGAGAAAGAAAACTATGAGAAAGTGAGTCATATTTCAAAATCGTATAAAGTCAGCAGTTAAAAAATTTGACATGAACTGAGCTTCAACAACACATACAAATCCTAATATATATATATATATAAGTGTTATACTTTACATCATGTTTAAATAATGTATAAGTATTGCATGTCTCAGTGCAACATCATGCCAGTTTTTATTCAAATTTCTCATCTTTCCATCTTCAGAAGTTGACTCTAGCTGATAAACCAGCAGCAGCTGCAGATGAATTTTCTGGACTCAGAAATGTGAGAGGTGTGTGTAATTTCTGCTCTTCTCACTGTTATATACTTAATAGAAATAAAGTAAATTCAGAGTTAAATCATAGAATGAAAAACATTTTTTATTCTTTTCTCCACAGAAGTCAGAAAGGAAATGATTATTGAATATATGGCCAAAGGTACCAAAAGGGTAACAAAACCGCAAACTCAAGCTCAGCAGAAAGCTGAGCAGGAAGAGAGACAGAAAACAGTCCATTAGGGAAGACATGTTAAAAAAGATCTGTATCCTCAAACCAGACTTCAATGAGGAGCTGAAGGAAGAACTGCGAAGGTCAAAAAGAGGCGAACATGTCTTCAACAATGGCATTCTTAAATTTACTTCCAAGGTGCTGACTGACTTTATAGAAAAATATCGTATTTACAATCTACGAGGATATAATGAGCAGGAAATAAGTGAATTAGGCAGACACACACTTACTCAAAACACAGTAGAAGAAATTCAGACAAACATGGTGGTTGTCTTTGGTGAGGATGAATTATATGTGAATGCGAATGCAGTGTTGTATGGTGAATATTGCAGAGCCCTGCGTGATGCTATGTTAGCTGTGCTGGGCCACATAAACCCAGATGACGTGACAGAAGAGGAGAAACAAAACTTGACAGAAGAGGAGAGAAAAAAGATACAAGAGGAGAAACAAAGGGTGAATTTTGTCATAGATAATATGAATGGGTATGAAATCTATGTGGACCAAATGGCAAAGGTCAAGTGGATTAACGAGAAACCTGAAGAGAATAGAGATAATCGGTTAAAAGATGTTAAACAGGAAGTTGTGAACATGTATAACAATGATTGTGGGATTGAGTGGTGCATTCGCATTCTGCGTAAAATTGCACCTTTGTTTGGAAGTACACTGTGTGCCAAATTATTAAGCAAGTGATATATCAATAGGATTCCAGTTCAAAAAAGAGTAACATTTTTGTTTGTGTTGTTATTGTGTAGTTTTTCACATCTTTTTAGATAACTGGTATCAATCTCGGACAGGTTTGGTCAATAGTTTTCCAGGTAAATGGAAACCCTATTTAAAGAGGTTTTGCCAAATTATTAAGCAAGTCACAGTTCTCATGAAAACTGGTGAGGAAGAAAGATCTTTCTGAAGATGAAAAGTAAAAAAAAAGCATAGTCTTGCAAAAGGCATCAAAATAAACAATATTTCGTGAAAAGCAGATAGAGATTATTGAACTGTCTAAAGATTTGTGAGTGACTTAGAGCACAGAAGATCTTGGTCAGATGAAGATTTATTAAGGAAAGTTTCTGTAAAACAAATGAACTGTATTGTAACATCAGCTGTAAAAAAAAAGCCAGTGCTGAGCAGCAGACAGGTGTTTGAGCCTCCAGATCCTCTCCATGTAGACTGACAGTTGTGTTAAAGCTGCGTTTCAGTCCCTGCTAACCAAACCTCACAAAGAGAAACCTGCACATGATGTGAAAACCACACAAACAAAAGTCTGAATCTTTTTTGTACCAAAATCCTATTGATATATTATTTGCATAATAATTTGGAACACAGTGTAGACCGTGAGTTTATTTCTCCTGTTCAAGATTGCCAGTTTTCTTTTCAAAATTTCCAGCTCAGCTACACCTTAAATCTCACAGACGTGAAACTTGCTCAAAAAGGACACTGGAAGAAACAGACACTAGTTTTTTTCTTTCCAACAGAAGTTCACCATGTATATACATTTGTATATTTGCAATATTTCCAAAATACTTAGTGTTAGAGTTTTATTATCCATTCACTGCTATGACTGTTATCCTCTCCATAATCCTGTTTTTCCTCTTCCATGCTGTGCAGAAATGGCTTTGTACATTTTTCATACATTACAGTTTTTTTTAGGGGAAGTCGTGGGCTAATGGTAAGAGAGTCGGACTTGTAACCCAAAGGTAATTCTTCCTTTAAAAAAACTTAATTTCCAACATGATTATGTTGCACGCACGCAGCTACATAAATGTCTGTAACTAAAATTTTAAGCTGAGCCTGATAACAAGTTGACGTTTAGTGTAAATGTAAAGCAGAACAGGGATGTTGGAGGCATTTTAATTCATCCAATTCCTTTTATTCCCTTCATCTTCATTGTTACAGCCACCACTGTAGGACTCTGTAGTATTGCTCTAAAATAAAAATAAATATAAAAATGCATGTAATTGAACAGAACAGGAGGATTAATGATCATCAACTAGCCATCAGGGCTTTTAATGCAGCACTTATCTCTATAGACTAAATATGATTGCGCTTTGCTGAGAAAAACATGTTTGGATATGTGGGTATGGTATGATTTTATATTAAAGATGTATGCATTATTATTTGACTTAATAGCACAGCTTGTCGCTTATTACACAGACATCCTCGCTGGTATTGTAAACTTTCTTCAGTTTTCAGATGATTCATGCTAATGATTGTATTATGATATTTTACCATTAACTCTAATTATCTGATTATGATTACTAACTCATTGTGTTTAGCTTATCTCATTGTAAACTGTTATATTGAATTGTTTCTAATGCAAAATTCCTGGAAAGCATGCTGAGCTGCATTTACATATATGCAGAGGTGGGTAGAGTACCCAAAAACTGTACTCAAGTAAAAGTAAAAGTACTTCTAGAAATATTTACTCAAGTAAAAGTAAAAGTACTAGTCTTGAATAGTTACTTGAGTAAGAGTAAAAGAGTATCGGATAAAAAATCTACTCAAGTAGTTAGTTACTAGTTACTTTGGGTCATATATACTGAGCCTATTTTTATTTAGATATATAGATAAAATGTATGTAATGTATCTGTGCGTGTATAAATGTATATATTTCATCAGCCTTTACTCCAATTTATGTAATTTATTATAAAACCCTGTCTGTTTACTTAAGTAACAGATATAGGTGTCATGCCATAACATATTTTTAATACGACTGACTTTATATTAAATGTGAATTTAACATTGAAAGTTAATGTGATATAAATATTGCTACTAATCTTTCATTGTTCAGAAAGAGAGCAAATAACATTTACATTATTAAAGATAATTTTCACTGACAGTCTAGATTTCAATCACTCTCAGAAACTCCCATTAAAATCACTGAAACTGTTAACACTGTGAAATCAATATCTTAATTAAAGATTCATACACACATCTGCACTTTGTTGTTCCTGCGAGAGAATTCGCCAGAAAGAGGTATTCAGTCAGTGAGCGAGTGAAGGAAGCACCGGCATTTTAGCGATGACTCATCTGAACGCTTCTGATTGGCCAATGCTTTAATAAGCTCAAAGGAATCATGTGTGATTGGTTATAATGCGCAGCGCTGTATAAACGCATCTATCTCTGGCTCAGCGCCCGCAAGCAATCACAGATCTGAATTTAGCAGCTGATGATATGACTCGCTGAACGTACTCGCTGCGGTGTGACTGTATTAAAATTAATAAAATCTTAATCGGCTATTTTTTGTCTTTTTGAAGCTGCATTCAACTTGACTCCCCTCTGTTATAAGCCACACACGTACAACAAACTAATGTCACAGTGGTATCGTGTACTGTAATCGAATGTAGCCCAAGTTATTACCTGTTAAACAGTAGACAGCACACGCGGTGCACACTACTACCCACCTCTGCATATATGGAAAAAGTTCCATGGAAATCTGTTTAAATTAAAATAAAGTGATTACTAACAGCCTACAGTGCCATTAATTATTATTATCAGAAATGTAGCTACAACTGCTGAGCATCTTAATTAACACCCACAAATACAACATGAGCCACACAATGAGGGCAAATCCAGGGCCACAGGTGAAAGAGAAGACAGAGGATGTAAAGGTTTGGTAATGAAGCTACAGTAGGGTGTGTTTCCCTTACAACAACGTAACTTGCTGATTAACCACCATAGTATGATGCATCGTTATGGAAACGAACCAGCTAATCACGACTGTTTCCCGAAACCGTGTCGCAGATCCATCGTTCAAACTACGTTGGTTTGAGCTATTGTTCTTCTTTTTCTTCGATCTAATGGCTGACTGGAGCTATGAGCACATACCGCCACCTACAGTAATTTGGTTTTATTTTCTCTTTCCTTCGTCTCTTATTCCTACGCTTTTGAAATGATGTTACGTAGGAGTCGAGTATAACGAATCATTTATTCGTTCCACAATGTGCTCTTTTTTGACCTCAATATCTATAATTTCACAATTTCATAAAAATACAATTTCTTATTTAATATACATAGGCTTACATAGATGAAAAAAACATGTTTTTTTTTTTTTAAACGGTGATGTACTGTTGTGGATGCCTGTTGCTTATTTTGCTCAATTTTTCCTATTTATGTCTCCTTGCCATTCTGACATGTGTTAATGAAAATGCCATGAAAACCCCAATTTTCAAAGCATGAAATTGCAGTTCTTTTGGAGCAGGTTGTCCAGCTCCTTTCAAAGCTGAAAAAATGCTGACAAAAAAAATCTGTGCAAAAATCACTCAAAAAATAAATAATGCTGGCTATGGATGTGAACAAAGACCAGAAGAATTCAGGAATAAGTGGAGGGACTTCAGAAGTGTGACAAAATGGAGGGCTACGGCACGTAAGAGGGAAGCAAACAAGACTCAATTCAGAATTAATCAAATCAGTTCCTCCTCTCCCTACAAAGGAAGAGAAAGTTTTGGCCATCCTGTGGCCTGTTGCAATGGAAGGACCCTTGGAGGTACAGATGCATGTGCATCAACCAAGCATTTGCCTTCAAAGTTCAGGCCTCCAACATCAGGCCCTCTCCAGTCTGGCCCTCCAACATCAGGCCCTTTTCAGTATGGCCCTTCAACATCAGGCCCTTTCCACACTGGGCCTCTAACATCAGGCCATCTCAAGTCTGGCCCTTCAACATCAGGCCCTCTCAAGTCTGGCCTTTCATCATCACGCCAAATCCACCCTGGGCCTCTAACATCAGGCCATCTCAAGTCTGGCCCTTCAACATCAGGCCCTCTCAAGTCTGGCCTTTCATCATCACGCCAAATCCACCCTGGGCCTCTAACATCAGGCCCTTTCCTCACTGGGCCTCTAACATAAGGCACTCTCCACCCTGGGCCTCTAATATCAGGCCCTTTCCCACTGGGCCTCTAACATCAGGCCCTCTGCAGTCTGGCCCTTCAACATCTGGCCCTCTTCAGTCTGGAGCTTCAACATCAGGACCTCTCCAGTTTGGCCCTTCAACATCAGGCCCTCTCCAGTCTGGGCCTTCAACATCAGGCCCTCTCCAGTCTGACACCTCAGCATCAGGCCCTTTTCAGTATGGCCCTTCAACATCAGGCCCTTTCCACACTGGGCCTCTAACATCAGGCCATCTCAAGTCTGGCCCTTCAACATCAGGCCCTCTCAAGTCTGGCCTTTCATCATCACGCCAAATCCACCCTGGGCCTCTAACATCAGGCCCTTTCCTCACTGGGCCTCTAACATAAGGCACTCTCCACCCTGGGCCTCTAATATCAGGCCCTTTCCCACTGGGCCTCTAACATCAGGCCCTCTGCAGTCTGGCCCTTCAACATCTGGCCCTCTTCAGTCTGGAGCTTCAACATCAGGACCTCTCCAGTTTGGCCCTTCAACATCAGGCCCTCTCCAGTCTGGGCCTTCAACATCAGGCCCTCTCCAGTCTGACACCTCAGCATCAGGCCCTTTGCAGTTTGGCCCTTCAACATCAGGCCCTTTCCACACTGGGCCTCTAACATCAGGCTCTCTCCAATCTGGCCCTTCAGCATCAGGCCCTCTCCAATCTGGCCCTTCAGCATCAGGCCCTCTCCAGTGTGGCCCTTCAAAATCACACCCTTTCCACACTGGGCATCTAACATCAGGAGGCCCAGTAACACCAATTTGCCCACTCTTGTCTAGACCAGCACGCACCGCCCCATCTGCCCCCTGGCTGACCGAGGTTCTCCGTGAACATCGCTCTAAACTCAGGGCTGCAGAGAGGAAATGGCAGAAATCAAGAAACTCTACCGATCTCAGTGTGTATCAGTCTCTCCTCTCTTCCTTCTCTGCAAATGTCTTCATGGCTAATACATCCTACTACCACAACAAAATTAACAGCTGTTGTGATGCTCAGACACTCTTCAAGACTCTCTCTTCTCTTCTTAATCCGCCACCATCCATCGACTCTTACAGCGGACGACTTTGCAGTTTTCTTCACAAATAAGACAAGAACCATCAGTGACCAATTCTCCACACCGAGGACAACTTCACAAAAACCAACGCACACTCTTTCTCCTCTTCAGTCATACCTTCGCTTACTCACGTTACCAACTCCTCTCTTCACTCTGGAACATTTCCCTCAGCATTCAAGCAGGCTCGGGTAAGCCCACTGCTCAAGAAACCATCTCTAAATCCAGCGCTTCTTGAAAACTACAGACCAGTATCCCTTCTTCCATTCATTGCAAAGACACTTGAGTGAGCTGTGTTCAACCAGCTCTCTATGTTCCTTGTACACAACAACCTCCTGGACAGCAACCAATCTTCAAAAGTGGCCACTCAACTAAGACTGCTCTGCTCTCGGTTACTGAAGCCCTGCGACTAGCAAGAGCAGCTTCAAAATCCTCAGTACTCATCTACTCACCTGTCTGCTGCTTTTGACACTGTTAATCACCAGATTCTCCTGTCCACCCTCAGAAAGATGGGCATCCCTGGAACCGCACTCCTGTGGGTTAAGTCCTACCTCTCCGATAGATCCTTCAGTGTGTCTTGGAGGGGTGATGTTTCTAAGTCACAACACCTTGCTACTGGGGTTCCTCAAGGCTCAGTACTTGGACCACTTTTCTTATCCATCTACATGACGTCATTAGGATCTGTCATTCAAAAGCATGGCTTTTCTTATCACTGCTACGCTGATGACACCCAACTCTACTTCTCATTCCAGCCAGACGACCCGACGGTAGCTGCTTGCATTTCAGCCTGTCTGAGTGACATTTCTAGCTGGATGAATGACCATCACCTTCAGCTTAACCTTACGAAGACAGAACTCCTGTTGATTCCAGCTAACCCATTGCTTCATCATAACTTCTCTATACAGCTGGGTTCATCAACCATAACTCCTTCGAGGACAGCCAGAAACCTAGGAGTTGTGATGGATCATCAGTTAAGCTTCACAGACCACATTGCTACAATGACCCAGTCCTGCAGATTTGCCTTATACAACATTAGGACGATTAGACCCTTCCTGTCAGAGCAAGCCACCCAACTTCTTGTCCAAGCTCTTGTTCTCTCCAGACTGGACTATTGTAATGCTCTCCTGGCGGGCCTTCCTGCATGTACTGTCAAGTCTCTGCAATTGATCCAGAATGCAGCAGCAAGGGTTGTCTTCAATGAGCCAAAAAAAGCTCACGTTACTCCTCTCCTCATCAGGTTACACTGCTACCAGTAGCTGCTCGCATCAAATTCAAGGTACTGATGCTTGCCTACAAGATGACCACTGGCACGGCACCAACATACCTAAACTCACTGGTTAAATCTTATGTGCCCTCCAGAAGTTTGCGCTCTGCAAGTAAACGACACCTTGTGGTGCCATCCCAAAGAAGTTCAAAATCACTCTCACAGACCTTTTCCTGGACTGTGCCCATCTGGTGGAATGACCTCCCAATCTCAATTCATACAGCTGAGTATTTACTCATTTTCAAGAAACATCTAAATACTCATCTTTATCCCCAGCACTTAACCAACTAATACTAGCATTTTTCCTTTTCTTGTCTTTTCATTTAATAAAAAAAAAGAAAAAACCTTGTCATGGCACTTGTATACTGTTGTTGTACTGTTGTTGTTGATTAAATGTAATGTAAATGTAATCAGGCCCTCTCCAGTCTGGGCCTCCAACATCAGGCCCTCCCCAGTCAGGCCCTCCAACATCAGGCCCTCTCCAGTCTGGCCCTTCAGCATCAGGCCCTCTCCAATCTGGCCCTTGAGCATCAGGCCCTCTCCAATCTGGCCTTTCATCATCAGCCCCTCTCCAGTCTGGCCTTTCAAAATCACATCCTTTTCACACTGGGCCTCTAAAATCAGGCCCTCTCCAGTCTGGCCCTTCAAAATCATGCCCTCTCCAGTCTGGCCCTTGAGCATCAGGCCCTCTCCAATCTGGCCTTTCATCATCAGCCCCTCTCCAGTCTGGCCTTTCAAAATCACATCCTTTTCACACTGGGCCTCTAAAATCAGGCATTCCCCAGTCTGGTCCTTCAACATCAGGCCCTCTCCAGTCTGGCCCTTTAACATCAGGCCCTCTCCAATCTGGCCCTTTCCAATCTGGCCCTTCAACATCAGGCTCTCCCCAGACTGGCCCTTCAACATCAGGCCCTTTCCACCCTTGGAATCTTACATCAGACCCTCTCCGGTCTGGCCCTACAACATCAGGCCCACTCAAGTCTGGCCCTTCGACATCAGGCCCTCCACAGTCTGGGCCTCTAACATCAGGCCATCTCCAGTCTGGCCCTTCAACATCAGGCCCTCTCCAGTCTGGCCCTTCAACATCAGGCCCATTCCACCCTTGGCCTCTTACATCAGGCCCTCTCCAGTCTGGCCCTTCAACACCAGGCCCTCTCCAGTCTGGTCCTTCAACATCAGGCACTCTCCAGTCTGGCCCTTCAACATCAGGCCCTCTCAATTCTGGCCCGTCAACATCAGGCCCTTCCCAGTCTGGGCCTCTAACATCAGGCCCTCTCCAATCTGGCCCTTCAACATCAGGCCCTCTCAATTCTGGCCCGTCAACATCAGGCCCTTCCCAGTCTGGGCCTCTAACATGAGGCCCTCTCCAATCTGGCCCTTCAAAATCAGGCCCTTCCCAGTCTGGGCCTCCAACATGAGGCCCTCTCCAGTATGGCCCTTCAAAATCAGGCCCTTCCCAGTCTGGGCCTCTAACATCAGGCCCTCTCCAATCTGGCCCGTCAACATCAGGCCCTTCCCAGTCTGGGCCTCTAACATGAGGCCCTCTCCAATCTGGCCCTTCAAAATCAGGCCCTTCCCAGTCTGGGCCTCCAACATGAGGCCCTCTCCAGTCTGGCCCTTCAAAATCAGGCCCTTCCCAGTCTGGGCCTCCAACATGAGGCCCTCTCCAGTCTGGCCCTTCAACATCAGGCCCTCTTTAGTCTGGCCTGATTTCCCCCCAAACTCCTGATAAATCCAGCAGGCCAATCAACAGAATTGACAATTCTATTGTATTAGTTCTATTGGATCTTAGTGCTGTGTTTGACACAATTGACCACAACATTCTTTTGCATAGACTTGAACACTTTGTTGGCATCAATGGAAGTGCATTAGCATGGTTTAAATCGTACTTATATGACCGCCATCAGTTCGTAGCAGTGAATGAAGATGTATTATATCGATCACAAGTGCAGTATGGAGTACCTCAAGACTCAGTACTAGGGCCGCTACTCTTCACGCTTTATATGTTACCCTTGGGAGATATCATCAGGAAACATGGTGTTAGCTTTCACTGTTATGCTGATGATACTCAGCTCTATATTTCTTCGCGGCCTGGTGAAACACACCAATTTGAAAAACTAATGGAATAGTCGATATAAAAAACTGGATGATGAGTAATTTCTTACTGCTAAATTCTGTAAAAACAGAGGTGTTAATTATAAGACCTAAAAACTCTGCATGTAATAAACTAGAACACTGTGTAAGACTCAATGGCTGCTCTGTCAATTCTTCGTCATCAGTTTGGAACCTAGGTGTGCTATTTGATCGTAATCTTTCCTTAGAAAGCCACGTTTTTAGCATTTGTAAAACTGCATTTTTCCATCTCAAAAATATATCTAAATTACGGCCTATGCTCTCAATGTCAAATGCAGAAATGTTAATCCATGCATTTATGACCTCAAGGTTAGATTATTGTAATGCTTTATTGGGTGGTTGTTCTGCACGCTTAGTAAACAAACTACAGCTAGTCCAAAATGCAGTAGCAAGAGTTCTTACTAGAACCAGGAAGTATGACCATATTAGCCCGGTCCTGTCAACACTGCACTGGCTCCCTATCAAACATCGTATAGATTTTAAATGATTGCTTATTACTTATAAAGCCCTGAATGGTTTAGCACCTCAGTATTTGAATGAGCTTCTTTTACATTATAATCCTCTACGTCCGCTACGTTCTCAAAACTCAGGCAATTTGATAATACCTAGAATATCAAAATCAACTGCAGGCGGCAGATCCTTTTCCTATTTGGCGCCTAAACTCTGGAATAACCAACCTAACATTTTTCGGGAGGCAGTCACACTCTTGCAGTTTAAATCTAGATTAAAGAACCATCTTTTTAACTTGGCCTACACATAAAATACTAATAGGGCTGTGCAATTAATCAAAATCTAAATAAAATTACGATTTGAGTGTGCGCGATTTCTAAACCGAATTATAGCAAGATTTTCCGCAACCCCGACCTCCCGTAGTATGTTATCTGAACCAATCAGGGTGCAGCGCACCTAAGTGGAGCGCGAGAACAGAGTAGACTGGGCATATGCCTAACTCCAGGTTCACACACTCTGTCTGTGATGCGTAGCCTTTTTTTTTTTTTTGAGCCCATATTATTGGATCAGAACGTTCACACTGCACGCAGTAAAAGATGAGAACAGAAAAGGTTATAAATAGAAAGGTGCGAAAAGATTTAATTTCTTGCGCATGAGCACAGAGAGAGTTGTGAGTGCACAGGACACAGGTTGAATGAGAGGAGACACGTTGTAAGGCAGCGTGTATCTGATCGGAGCACGCCCATCTGGTTTTGTTAACAGAGCAAAGGAAATCTGTGTACAAGCAGATAGATTCGCGCTTGTGCATTATTTTAATGTGCTTTTGCATTACAATAATGTGCTCTCGTTGCTGCTTCTGAACTGCGTACACATAACTTACTATATACACACTGCAGACGGAGTACGTGTGAACCTTGGGCAATAAATATATTGGGCAAAACATATAACACCTGAGGCACCGCTACAGTGAGCTTTATGACCAAATGCATGGCAAAAAATCCCTGGACACGGGTTTTATTTTATTTTTTTATTATAATTTTTTGCCATATGTCTAGATTTTGTTTGACATCTTTACTTAGTGATTATATTGACTTTAATCTGTTCTAGAGACATATTACAACTTTTTGCTCTCATTGGTTTTCTTTTGGAAATATGTTTCAAATTTATACTGAATGCATTTATGACAGTAAAGCATGCATGTGTGTGTCAAAATAGTGATTAAAACCGAAATCGCAAAATTGATCAAAAAATCGTGATAGGTTTTTTTTGTCCATAAAAAAACGCAACCCAGCATCCAACAAGAGCAGCAGGAGTCAGATTGGACTGATCACAGGTCGAGAATGAGAAGATGTGTTCCCAATGCGTGTGGTCGCGCAAACACTGATTCAGAAATATTTAAATTCACCGCATTCTGAGCGAATCTCTGATGCTCCGACATTATATACAATATTAAAATGTTTAAAGAAGTGAACATGAAAATCATGGGAGAGAAACACGTAACGGCGATGGTCAGAGATTCAGCAAGAGAAAGATAAAGACAACAGCCGAATCCGGGAGATTATGAGCGATTCAGCCTGGACAGAACAAGAGCTTGAACAAGGACCTGTGCAGCATGATCCGAAAGAAAGGGCTTGATCTTCTTGATGTTGAATAAAGCAAATCTGCAGGATCAGGCAGTTTTAGCAATGTGGTTTGAGAAAGTCAGCAGATCATCAATCATAACTCCAAGGCTTCTGGTTGTTTTTGAAGGAATTATGGTTGATGTGCCCTATATATATATATAAACATATATATATTTATATTGTATATATATATATATATATATATATATATATATATATATATATATATTCAATATACATAAAAAATAAGACTTATTACCCCTTTGCAAACTGGTAGCTGGTCAGAGTGTGTTTCCCAAAAGCATGGTAGGCTAACTCTGGTCGTTAGTTCCATTTTACTCTATTGTTAAAAACAGAACTTGAAACAATAGTTGAGTTTGGGAAACGAACCCCAGACTAGTTCGTAGGTCTAAACAGAGAGACCAAGTTTATAGCTTCTGCATTATGATGTTCTGAAGAAAAGGTGACAGTAATAGATTAATATGTCTTGCTTTGTGAATGGGATTTGTTTTTTTTTTTTTTACAGTCTATGGATTTATCCCACCATACAGACACACATTATTTAAAAAAACATCCTAACTGTTAAATTCACAAAGTTATAAATTGTAAGAAATACAGAAGCTAAAATTTGAGAGCAGAAACTCGGTTCTGAATCTGGACACATGTCCAGTACACAGTCAGTAGCAGATGGTCTTACGGTGGGCCTCACAAACCGTGTACAAAACACCTGATTTATTGAACCATTTTATTATGTTTTTGAAAGAAGCCCATCTGCTCAACACAGGTTCTGTGGATCTCCTGAACAAACCTGACCCGCTCCTCAGGATCCAGCTGCACAAGACATCTGTCCAGATTCAGACACGTGATAGATTTAATATAGAGTTTATTGAATTGGGTTGATTTTCATTTTATTTTCTTATGCACTGTTTTCTGTGAGGCTTTCGTTTAGCTGATTAGTAGGAACTTGTTCTGTTGTCTCGTTTTGTTCATGCTCATGATGATAATGCTGTATGTACAGTGGTTTGTGTTATTTTCATTAATCTCAAGTAGGGCACAGCGAGTGGAAATATATGAACCGCTGGAGATTTTATAGCCTAACATTTGCAGAAGATATTTGGACTCTTCCATCACATGAATAAATGTAGGATGACCATACGTCCTCTTTCTTCCAGACCTGTCAAAAACACATTGGGTGCCGTCAGAATGAGAGAAACATCACAATAAACCACAATAATCCACAGCACTCCAGTCCATCAGTGAACATCTGGAGAAGACAAAAGATGAAACACATCCAGCATTAAGATGATTTTAACTCAAACACATAGAGTCTATAATCCATAATAACACTTCCTCCAGTGAAAAAGTGTTCTGGTCTGAATCAGGAGAGAAATCTGCACAGATCAAGCAGCGTTTAAACAGCTCTAAACAAATGTGAGAGACGACAGCAGATGCACTTTTCACTGGAGGAAGTGTTATTATGGGTTATGGAATGAGAAATTACCATAATTGTAAACATAGCACTAGCACTAAAAGTAAATGTTTGATTGTGAGTCTTCCAAAGGTTAGTTTTATTATTGTAGAGGTGCAGTCAGTCTTACTAAAGCAATTACTGTCTTAAAGTTGCACACTGTAGTTTCAAACTTTACAGCGCATTTTCTTAAAAGATGATGGGATAGACCGACTCACCATATCAACATGATGGATGGGGATGATTAAAAAATGAAAGTCACAAAGCTCAAATCAGATTCAGAGAAGGGCTGGATAATTGGACACATCCTGATCACTGCACTTTTATTACTGATGAAAGATGAAAATAGCAAACCGTTTGGACAGTAGTACAGATAGATAGATGTTGTGTGGGCTTAACAAACAACTTAAGAAATCATAGCCTGCTTTTATCTGTGGCACAAAGAAGATTAGATCACTATATTTATTCATTTTATATTTCTCAGATTTGATCGGGAGGCTTCACATACGCTGAAGACCACCAATAGAATTACAATGAATTCTTCTTTATTTTTACATGTTTTATACACACTCATCACTATTTTATTTTTGTATATGCAGAGATCTACATGCTCATAAAAGACTACATTATCAGGAAAAGATGCAAGTGAACTGTTTCAATAACCAAAACACAAACAACAGCTGGACAAAACCGTGGGAAAATCTCTTCTTTCTTTCTTTTTTCTCCAAATTTGACATGATTAGACTGTGTTGAGTGAGAGACTCTGAAGACGTCATGATGACAGACTGTGGGCTTTGAGTCTGCTGTCTGGCCTTTTACTGACCGCTCCATCAGGAGCCCTGGAATCATGAGGAATGTACACTTCGTGGATTCATAAGAAAATACAGTAAGCATAAAGAGTTTCCCAATGGAGAATAACTTCTAATAATGGTAATAAATAATGAGTTATGGAATAACCCTGATCATTAAATTAGCTAATAAGTCAATTACATTTCAGCAAACAGACAAAAACATATCATAGGCCGAACAGACGGACTGGAAAGGCCTACAAAAGAGGGATGCGAATAAACAAACATCTCTGCAGATTCATCCCCATTCATATCCCCTCATGAAACACAAAGATAAAGTTCTGATATCATTCAAGAACAGATTCAAATCTTATTGGTTTCTCTACACTTCAAACCGTTGCTTAAATAGTTTCACATCTACTTTTCTTCAACATTTACACTACTATTGAAAACTTTGGAATGGAAAGGAACTGAAAAGCTAGTAGTTTCAGCCCAAGACTGTACGACGTGCTCACTTTGATCAAGCGAGACACATTTGTAGAGCTTTACTACCTAGACAAGCATCCTATGTGATTGTTGTGCATGAGGTTTGTATGTAAAATGTCTCAAAGGGGCTGGGAATGTCAAACATGGAGCGCCGGCACACAGCATGCATGGCTTATAGCCCGAAATGTGCTGGCTTTGCCAATCGAATTCCCTTCAGACCCCTAAAAAAGGAAAGATGAATGGATACGGGTGACCTTTGCCCTCCTCGGCCCACCGGAGATGAATGAAGCATGCATGCTAGCTGGGACGTGTCCGCTTTCGGAGGAAGACTGGATTTGGTTGCAGCTCTGCCACATTTCTAAAGGCACACCAACCGTTGATATTCACAGCTCGTTTAATGACTCTTTCATCGAGTAAAGCTCATGCTCGGCCTGGACGCCCGTGGCTCGTTCGGAGCGTTTAGTGCCAAATAGTTTTCAATGAAGAAGAACAAATAGTGAAGGAATGCTGGAACGTCCTCATCTGCTGGAGACGAGCGACTACATGGAGATGTTGCTATACAGCTGCTCGATTTCTGTCTTGAAGTACTGCTTCAGCTCCGGTCTCTTGGATTTTAAAGTGGGGGTCAGCAATCCGTTTTGTATGGAGAACATTTCTTTATGGATGTGGATGTCTTTAACCTGCCAGGAGTCAAAGAAAGCGTTGTGAATTATCAGGTCAAGCAGCACTACACATGCTCACTCTTAAAAACGAATCTTTTTTAGCATTCACGGTTCCATGCAGGGGAACTTTCCATTGTACAAAAGATTCTTCTCTAGAGTAATCAAATCTTCTTCACACTAAGGAAATGTTCACTGAAAGGTTTTCTCTGTGGCATTGCTGTGAAGAACGTAAAAATGCAATGTGATAACTACATTTGGCTAAAGCATACTTTAATATATTATGAGAAGTGTGTTTTCTGCTGCTGTGTCTTTAGACAACTGTCCTCCAAAAAATAAGAAGGATTTTTGACACATCATTGGATATTTTACAGTAAAACTCCTTGACGAAAAACATGTAAAGCCTGTTGAAATACTATGATATTCAAGAAAAAAAAAGTTTCTACATTTAATTTATTTTTTGCTGTGTACTTAAAAACATATTTTGGGGCCAACTCTGTAGCCATAAGTGACAAAACATCCTCAGTTGTAAAATGAATATAAAGTAAATAAAGTTTTCTGTTAGGGTGAGTGTGTGGTTTAGGGTTGAATTATAGTATTTATAGCTAGCTGTATATAAACACAATAGAAGTCCAGGAATGTGATGCGATGTCCACATTTAGACGAGTACACGTGTGTGTTTATGATTCTGCATGATGTCGTTCCTGATCATGGCTTTGAGAATCAGTAAATTTGGCCTTTATCACTGAACACAAGAATGATGAGTAATCTCAGATAACCCAGAGGATTTCATCTAACTCGAATGAGATGCGTTTGATGATGATGATGACAGAAGATGAGGTGCATCTCAGGGGTTTCAACAGGAAGAATAAAGAAAGACCTTTGGTTCAAACATTCATTAATCAGCCAAACTAAATGTTTCCTTAACCAATCAAGTCCTAAAACTCATTTTCACATTAAAGAGTATTCAGTAAGCTGCATTAACTGTGTTTATTATATGTTATATTATATTATTATATTATGTTTGTTTATTATAGTGTTGTGAACGCACCTGTTCAAATGAATGGAGGCCACTGGCTTTTCCCAAGCGCACCATGTCATCCAGAATGGCTTTCTTCAGTTCCTTCAGACACGAAACAGAGACCAGTCAAAACCACTGCATGGTGAAAGCTGAAAACACTGTTTTCTTTTCTTGGAGAGATGTGTTATATAATTCTCTGCTTGCTTTTGTTGAAAGTCAATTTTAGAGTAACTCGACTCTCTGTTGTGCAAGTATGTAATAATGGTACAATGTTTGCTGAATGTGCACTATGTGATATATGTGTAATATATGCTATCCTAATTTCAGTGTACACGTGTATAATGACAGTAAAAAGCATTCATCAAGCCTTACTTTATTTTCACACAGCTCGTCATAGCATCCCACAAAGCCCTTCTTCTGAGCCCACGAGGGTAAGACCTCAGGATCGGGGATGATGACTCCCACCAGACACGACTGCACACACAATCATCAGACGTTATGAAGCGGTCAGCGCTGTGAACTGGTTCTGTGTGACCGGAGCGTGAGCCACTGACCTGCAGGCTGTCCCCGTGAACATAGAGCTGAGACACGGGCTCGCTGCGGATGTAGATGCTCTCGATCTTCTCCGGGGAAATATATTCTCCTTGAGCTAACTTGAAGATGTGCTTCTTCCTGTCGATGATCTTCAGCGTGCCGTTCTGATGGGAACAAACAAAAGAAGCCCTCAGTTATTTGTCTGAGTGAGCGGGACGGTTCAACGGTTCTTTACACTGTATACTCAGTGCTGGTGTTCTGGTTAAAGATTCAAGAAGCAGCCCTGAAGCACAAGGTCAGATCTCTGTACAGACAGATCGTAACATCAGACACAGCGTCACGAACCGGCAGCCATTTGCCAATGTCTCCAGTGTGAAGCCATCCGTCTGCGTCCAGCGTCTCAGCCGTCCTCACGGGATCCTTCAGATAACCCTTGAAGACGTTTGGGCCTTTCACACAAATCTGAATCAAGAAAGAAACAATTCAGGTGATGATTGACTTTGAGTGTTGTTTTGCAGATCTCTTAGAGAGACCCTGGTCTCTCTTTTTAGAAATTGTGTTTACATTTCTGCAAATACAAGTAGAGCTCTACGTTTCAGTTTCCTGATTGTATAGTATGTTTTCAGAGGATGTCTGCGAAGGCCGTGTTAACAAACCTCTCCCTCTCCTTTAGCAGCAAAGTAGTTCTTCTCAGCCACATCCACCAGTTTAATGAGATTACAGGGCAGCGGAGCGCCTACATGACCTGCAGAAACACACAGCAGGAGAACAACTGCATCACAATCAGCTTTAGCACTCATCCAGTTTTCAGCAGAATCTCCACAGCATTGATGAACACCGAGAGAAACCTGCAAACATTTCTGTACAGAGCTGGAAAATGACTGAAAACTCTACATGCTGACCTGTTTTAAAATAAACACAATCCCCCAGGCAAAGAGTACAATCATGTATTATCTGGTGTATTTCAACTGCTTCCATGTTCTCAACAAACAAAGAGATTAAGACTGAAAAACACAGATGATGACTGGAAATGACATCACAGAGAGCAAAACGTAAATGAAGTGTCATGTTAAAACCAGCCACGAGAGGGAGATCTGTGCATACAGATGCCACGATGAAGACATTTTCTCACAATTGCTTCATACTGCTGCACAATATACAACTGACTGAATGTCACATGGTGTCAGTCTTTGGAGGATATAAAGGTGTATTTCTGATTGGTTAGTCTGCTTACACTATACCGTTCATACACATGTGAACACTGGAGATGGGAAAAACAAGCTCGCTGTGCTCCAAAGTTCAGGTTTGCCGAACTCTGCCCTGTTAATTGATATCATGAGGAGACGTGTGACCGATAGAAGATCGACATGACCTCTGAGCCACATTAAAGCAAACCTTCAGTCTGCAGGATTGCAGCGATGCAGTGCACTTTTTTCTGC
This sequence comes from Carassius carassius, assembly GCF_963082965.1. NCBI lineage: Eukaryota > Metazoa > Chordata > Actinopteri > Cypriniformes > Cyprinidae > Carassius > Carassius carassius. The sequence goes on from NC_081790.1 coordinate 30,171,622, forward strand.
CTTAAGGATTTTTACTATTTAACCATTTAATAAAAGCAATAAGCATATTAAGTGTATTATAAGAGACGGATCAGCTGTTATCAGTGTAAGTCATTCATCACGACGTGTTAGAATAATCACACCACACTGAAATAAACTATGAATAAAAATAAGAATTATTATTATTAGATCAGGTCAAAATAGTTGGAGGTTAGCAGTATTCACTTTCTGGTTTGTGCGGTCAGTAAAAATATCCATTAAAAAACTATTAATAATAGCATTATTAATGATAGTACAGTTGTAACTGCTTACAAAACACAATTCTCTTCACACAAAAAACAAGCAGGAAGTATCTTGATTTCCTTTTTCAAACACCCAATCAAAACGTCACACTAATTCATCACTAACTCCTCACATGTGCTTCACTGAACAATTAATAAACACACATCTACACAACTACACACAATGTGTTTCTTTCTTTCCTACTGTATAATACTGTATTCACACCACAAATGCTTACAGTAAAAAATGTGTGGTTTTGCTTAATGTGTTTGTGATATTTTGAATGCAGTGCTTCATTTTCCAAGAGATGTGAGGCATTTTGCGTGTGCAATTCTTGGATTTGTTTTTTACAAGGTTTTGTAATGTGTAAGTGGATGAAAGAAAAATAACCAAACAGAAGCAAAGTTTGATTAGACTGATATAATCAGTACAGTAGTTGAGATGTGTGAGTGCTGATTGTGCTGATGATCTCACCGGCCGTCCAGTCTCCAGGGGTGGTGTAGGTGCATCCAGCGGTGCACTCCGTCTGACCGTACGCCTCGTACACCTGACAGCCCAGCGCCGCTCTCAGGAAGTCCAGCACGGTCGGAGACGCAGGAGCTGCTCCGGTGATGATCATCCGTAACCTGCCACCCAGACTGGCCTGTGAGGAGATCAGAAGAGCTATCAGAGATCAGATGAGCAATCAGACAACAGACGAGCAGATAGAGATCAGATAAGTGATCAGAGATCAGATGAGCGGTCAGAAATCAGACGAGCAATCAGAGATAAGAAGAGCGATCAGAAATCAGACGAGCAATCAGAAATCAGAAGAGCGATCAGAAATCAGACGAGTGATCAGAGATCAGACGACCAATCAGAGATCAGAAGAGCGATCAGAGATCAGACGAGCAATCGGAGATCAGAAGAGCGATCAGAGATCAGACGAGCAATCAGAGATCAGAAGAGCGATCAGAGATCAGACGAGCAATCGGAGATCAGAAGAGCGATCAGAGATCAGATGAGCAATCAGAAAACAGACGAGCGGTCAGGCAACAGACGAGGGGTCAGAGATCAGATGAGTGGTCAGAGATCAGAAGAGCGATCAGAGAAGTAATCAGAAAACAGACGAGCGGTCAGGCAACAGACGAGGGGTCAGAGATCAGATGAGCGGTCAGAGATCAGATGAGAGGTCAGAGACTAGATGAGAGGTCAGAGATCAGAGGAGTAATCATCCAACAGACAAGCGGTCACACAACAGATGAGTGGACAGAAATCAGACGAGCGATCAGGAATCAAACAAGTGGACAGAGATCAGACAAGAGATCAGAGATCAGACGAGCGGTCAGAGATCAGACGAGCGGTCAGAGATCAGACGAGTGATCAGAGATCAGTCGAGCGGTCAGAGATCAGACGAGCGATCAGAGATCAGACGAGCGATGAGAGATCAGACGAGCGGTCAGAAATCAGACGAGCGATCAGAGATCAGACGACCAATCAGAGATCAGAAGAGCGATCAGAGATCAGACGAGCAATCGGAGATCAGAAGAGCGATCAGAGATCAGACGAGCAATCAGAGATCAGAAGAGCGATCAGAGATCAGACGAGCAATCGGAGATCAGAAGAGCGATCTGAGATCAGAAGAGCGATCAGAGATCAGATGAGCAATCAGAAAACAGACGAGCGATCAGGCAACAGACGAGGGGTCAGAGATCAGATGAGTGGTCAGAGATCAGAAGAGCGATCAGAGAAGTAATCAGAAAACAGACGAGGGGTCAGAGATCAGATGAGAGGTCAGAGACTAGATGAGAGGTCAGAGATCAGAGGAGTAATCATCCAACAGACAAGCGGTCACACAACAGATGAGTGGACAGAAATCAGACGAGCGATCAGGAATCAAACAAGTGGACAGAGATCAGACAAGAGATCAGAGATCAGACGAGCGATGAGAGATCAGACGAGCGGTCAGAGATCAGACGAGCGATCAGAGATCAGACGAGTGATGAGAGATCAGACGAGCGGTCAGAGATCAGACGAACGATGAGAGATCAGACGAGCGGTCAGAGATCAGACGAACGATGAGAGATCAGACGAGCGGTCAGAGATCCGACGAGCGATCAGAGATCAGACGAGCGATGAGAGATCAGACGAGCGATCAGAGATCAGACGAACAATGAGAGATCAGACAAGCGGTCAGAGATCCGACGAGCGATCAGAGATCAGACGAGCGATGAGAGATAAGACGAGCGGTCAGAGATCAGACGAGCGATCAGAGATCAGACGAGCGATGAGAGATCAGACGAGCGATCAGAGATCAGACGAGCGATCAGAGATCAGACGAGCGGTCAGAGATCAGACGAGCGATCAGAGATCAGACGAGCGGTGAGAGATCAGACGAGCGGTCAGAGATCAGATGAGCGATCAGAGATCAGACGAGCGGTGAGAGATCAGACGAGCGGTGAGAGATCAGACGAGCGGTGAGAGATCAGACGAGCGGTCAGAGATCAGACGAGTGATCAGAGATCAGACGAACGATCAGAGATCAGACGAGCGATCAGTCGAGCGGTCAGAGATCAGCACTGCTCATCACGCACCTGGATCTTGTGGAAGAAGATCTTGTCCCAGACGCTGTTGCAGCGGATCACGCCACGCTTCACCTCCAGCCCTTTCCTCTTCGCAGCGAAATTCAGCAGCCAGCGCTTCAGAGGAGTGTTAGCCTGACTGAAGATCTGACAGACGACAGACAGTTTAGTTTGTTTTTAAGCCATTTGATTCACAGGGACACAGGAAGTATAAACATCATAAACCATGTTCAGGGTGTAAAACTGATGCCATTATACACATTTGTGTCCTCATAAATTATATAAATGACTGAAAGGCCTGTAGACAGACACACACACAGATAATGTCAAGAACCTCAAAATATGAACATATTTATAATTAAGTAATTTTTATAAACAGCAAATATTGTCTGAATCAAGCAATAAACCATGAGTCGCTTGAAAACACACGATGAAGGTCAGAGCGCTGCACATCTGCTGTTCAACCTAAAACATCTAAATTAACCAGTTCATTTCAGTCAAAAATATGATTTAAAAATCACTTAAATACTTCAGTTTATTTCAACATAACTTATTTTAGCCCTTGTCACACTGCTGGTGTGTGTGATCAGTCAGTTTGTGCAGGACTTTCACTTGCAGACAGACAGAAAGCAGGAGCGTCTCACCTTGTCATACATGCGGTTCAGGAGTCGAGGGACCACTGGGAATATGGTGGGCTGGAGAGCCTTCATGTCATCCGAAAGCAGACGGATATCACCTTGGAAAAAGCCAATCCTACCGCCATGACAGATGACCACCGCCTAGAGATCAGGAACAGCAGACTGACCGATCAGAAATACTGAGAAATATTTGACTCCAACTAAACTGATCTGATGTAGTGACTCTATTGTGTTATGTACAGCTCAAATTAAAACAAAAATCTCATAATGGATTAACTGTGAAACATTAACATAATTATTAATATTAAATATTCATATTTTCATGTTTATTACAGTGAACCCAGCTGACAAAAATGCACTCTAGGAACACACACACACTCACACACGCACACACACACACAGACAGACACACACACACACACACACACACACACACACACACACACACACACAGGCACACACACAGACAGACACACACAGACACACACACACACACACACACACACACACAGACAGACAGACAGACAGACAGATAGATCCTTTAAGAGACAGAGATCAGTTGGTCATATGAGGACTGCAGTGTCTGAGAAAGAGGAAGTGTGTGTCTCTGGGATTGTGTTTGTGGTTTCATGCCCTCATTAGTGTGCACTGCTGACACAGAGATAAACTGTAACATTAGCAGAGCTGGAGTTTGTGCTGGAGGGTGTTTGTGTGTTTGTGTGTGTGTAGGTTATCGAGGCCAATTACTTGTTTTTATATTTGGTAGTTTAGGACACACACACAGGTTGGTTGTAAGAGGGCTTCAACAGCTTGGGATGCCCAAACCGAGGGCCAAACGCTTGGCAAAGCACTGTCTGCTATTATAGGCAGCCGTCATATATGGAGGAGACGCTGTTATTTATATCCATAAGAACTGAGTGTTATGCTTAATATTGTAAAGACCTGATGTATGCCACTGGTCCATGATCTTGTACATGTATTTAACTGCATCTATAATATTTTTGTCCTCGTGAGTACTTCTTTTAAGTGGACTTAAATAAATTGTTAAAATTTGTGTGTGTGTGTGTGTGTGTGTGTGAGTGAGCTCTGCATGAGAATATGTCACAGGAAACACAGGCAGACGTTTTCTCACACATCTCACCTCAATCAGCCTCTCGAACATGTGAGCAAGAGGCAGGAAGGAAATGAGAACGTCGTCTTGGTTCGGAAAGATCACCTTCTGCAGCGGCACAAATAGAAAGCGCGGTGTTTAGTTTAGATAAGAGCTCAACTCAATGCAGAGGGGATTCGAACACAAAACACTCACATCTGTCACTTTCAAGAAGCCGCCGAAGTCTGCGATGATGTTCCCGTGGGTCAGCATCACTCCCTTCGGGTTTCCTGAGGCACACACACACACACACACACACACACACACGTTACTGTGAGTTAGATCAGATCACTGAGGAGGAGCTGACGTCACATTACTCTGCTGTCTGCTGATTTTACTGAATAAGAGCAGAACTAATCAAGTCACTCTACAGTAGATTAAACCCACTCGGCTGTAAAATCTTGCTCTATGGCATTATAAATGTATACAAATATATATGTCAAAACATACAAAAAATACATTCTGATATATATTTTGGTATACAGTATAAAGACTGAAACTAAATATAATGTCAAACATATATTTCATTGCTCTTCGACATCTTCAACACCGGCTGTTTTGTTTTAAAAGTGTGGGACTGCATTCAGACAGAAGTGCGAGATCACAGATTCACTTCAGTTCTTCTGAACAATCCTCTGAATTCTTGAGATAAACTCAAGGACAGGGAGCGAGGGAGAGACTTGACTTCTACAATTCTTTTACTAAATCAAGAATATTTGGAATTTGTTAATTTATAAAACAATCACAGACTTTTATCCCCCCTTAAGCATAAATACATGGGGGGGGGGACTTTAAAAAACATTTACAATAAAACTTCCATTCCCATCAGGTTCACAGAGAAAATTATTTACAGTAAAAAAGCATTGATGCAATAAGATTATTGGCAATTACTCTCCCAATATGTGATAGCTGGGGAAGCCACCATTTCCAACTAGACAACCTCGCACAGACCTTCTCCAACAAACCCAATTTTTTCTTTTTAGGTTCATCTTGACCTAAATACACTCCTAAATATTTAAACCGATTTGCAACACATTTAGATAATATCAGAACAAGTAAAGCAACAGGTTTCCAATTTTTAAGCAAACACAAATCTCCTTTCTTGGGAAGAAGAGAAAGGACTGCTCTTTGGCAACCCTTTTGCAGTACTTCTCATTTATGACTTTCTTCTCAAACTTTAGTTTTGTCAAATTATTCCCCAAAGAGATTTATAGATCTCAGCTGTAAGTCCATCAAACCCTGATGCTCGTCCTGTTGAAGTTGTTCTCCTGCATCAGTTATCTCCTCAAAGGTGATGTTGAGATCTAGACACAGTCTGTCTTCCTCTTTCAAAGGTTGGTAAATCATTAAAACGTTCACATGTCGTATCAAGATCAATGTCCTCTTTGGCAAATATTTCTGTATAAAAATCTACAGCAGTTCTTCTCATCATTAAAGTGTCTGAAGTAATATTTCCACCAGGCCTTCGTAAACAATGCATGAGGTTATGAACATATTGTTGATGCTAATAAACCTTGTTCTAACAAGTGCTGAATCTCCAATAAATACAATGAGCAACTGTTTGTGTTAGAACCATTTTAAAAGAATTAAATGATGATCTAATATAGAACTTGAGATTATACAAGTTTCTCCTATTCTACTGCACATTGTGTTAACATAAAATCTATCTATACGTGCAGCACTAACCCTATTGTCTGTCATTTTAATCCATGTATACTGTTTAATTTCCTTACTTTTCTCTCTCCAAATATCAATATCAATCATATCATGATCCCCTCCCACCACATCCCCAAACGATTTCAATATTTTCCGTACTATGCCTTTCTTTAAAAACATAACTTGAATTCCTTTTAAACATTCTTTTAATAATAGCCATTTACTTTTAACCCTTGCCCCATTTATATTTAAGGACCCTTCTTTAAGAACATCCATTACAGATGCAACAAATTTATCCAAGTCTGGAAAAACCTCCTCAATCTCAACAGACTTCACCTTAGTTTCATCCAGAAATTTATTGATCTGTTCAGCAGAATAAAAATCACCAAATCTACCAACATCTAAATCAAAGCATGAATCATCATCTATAATACTCTCATCTTCATTAACTCACACTCTTCTGAAGGAGATGCTCTTTTCTGACCTGTACTACTTTCTGCTTCATTTCACTGATGTTGTGTGTTTTATAGATGTAGTGAGTTACAACCTCTCATAAAATAGTCTATAAAAAAACAAATTTTTAATCCAATATAGTCTGATCAAATAATGAGTCAAAGAGGAGATGCTATAATCTGCACAGTTGATTCACTGCACAAGAAATGTAAAATCAAGTCAGGCCCATTGCATTGTGGGAAAGTATTCTACTCATACAGCGAATGTGCTTCCGGTGCACAGATGATCTGTAGCATACACTAATCATATAATCACTCAGTCACAGCAGCATAGGTTTCCCATAAATGTTATGCAGAAGTCAATGGATGAGTTGAAATGTCTAATGCATCCAGTTCAATTAAAGCTAACATTTAAAGCAGCAGGATTTTAAATCCCAGACACACGTTCCTGCTCACATTCACATGCATATAAACAAAAACGAATCTTTTCAAAGCAAAATATATTTTCTAACATCACTTGTAGAACTGGGTTAGAGTTACTCTGCCTTCAGAAAACATGAAAACATGCTACCCACATCTAACTGGTTTAACATTTAGCATCTGAATCAACCTCGACACATGAATTCATGCCAGCAGAAGACAGCTCAGATCTGCAGTGTGTGACAGAAGAGAAGCTCACCTGTGGTTCCACTGGTGAAGCACACGATGGACAGGTCATCTGGTCCGGGTGGCTGAAGGAACACATGAACACATGAATACTTGAACATTAAAACACGAAAACGAACACATGAAAACATGAACACGAACACATGAACATGAACATGAACATGAACACACGAACATGAAGATGAACATGAACACATGAACATGAACACGAACACATGAACATGAACACATGAGCACAAACATATGAACATGAACATGAACACATGAACATGAACATGAACACATGAGCACAAACATATGAACATGAACATATGAACACATGAATACATGAAAACATGAACACGAACATGAACATGAACATGAACACATGAACACATGAACACATGAACACATGGAAACATGAAACCATGAAAACATGAAAACATGAAAACATGAAAACATGAACATGAACACATGAACACATGAACATGAACATGAACATATGAACACATGAACATGCATGAACACATGAAACACATGAACACATGAACATATGAAAATGAACACATGAACATTAACACATGAAAACATGAACACATAAACATTAACACATGAAAACATGAACACATGAAAACACAAACACAAACATGAACACATGAACAAGAACACATGAATCCATGAACATGAACATGAACATGAACATGAACATGAACACGAACACGAACACGAACACATGAACATGAACATGAACATGAACACATGAACATGAACACTTGAACACTTG
>NC_081790.1:30187268-30197268 GCF_963082965.1 Carassius carassius
CCCAGACACCCCTGAACACACACACACACACAGACACTCACACACACACACACACACACACACACACACACACACACACACACACACACACACACACACACACACAGACACACAGACACACACACACACAGACACACACACAGACACAGACACTCACACACACACACACACACACACACACACACACACACACACACACACACACACACACACTCACACACACACACACACACACACACACACAGACACTCACACACACACACACACACACACACACACACACACACACACAGACACACACACACACACACTCACACACACACACACACAGACACTCACACACACACACACACACACACACACACACACACACACACACACACACACACACACACACACACACTCACACACACACACACACAGACACTCACACACACACACACACACACACACTCACACACACACACACACAGACACTCACACACACACACACACACACACACACACACACAGACACACACACAGACACAGACACTCACACACACACACACAGACACTCACACACACACACACACACACACACACACACACACTCACACACACACACACACAGACACTCACACACACACACACACACACACACACACACACACACAGACACTCACTCACAGACACACACACACACACACACACACACACAGACACTCACTCACAGACACACACACACACACACACAAATGCAATGTAAAGTTAAACTTTTAATTGTACATTATTATAAAGTGCTTATTTTAAAGTATACTTCAGTGTTTAGAAACAGTCATGGAAGTAATTTAAATGGCCTTTGACTTCATTAATGTTCTGTCATGATTTAAGAATCTACCGTGAAGGTTTACACTAAGGGCACGTTCAGTAAAGTTAAGCACACTTGTTTTTCTCAAGGTCCTGCATTTTTGCTCAGTTCATACAAATACTGGATACAGCAACCCATCTGTAATGACACTCAACTATTTTACTTCTTGAAGCATCTCAGAAGACTGTCTTCATCTTAAAATGCCTTATTAAATCCATCTTAAAATCCATATTAAATGATGCTAATGCGCTTCAGAGGGAAAGAGACTGATGCAGACGAGACATTCACTCTTTCTCTCATTAAACTCCTCCCTGCTGCTCATTGATAGTAAGCTAGTTGTTGTAGTGCTTATGTTTGGGTGTAGGGTCGGGTTAAGGGATATTACAGTATGGTAGTGCTTTATAAGTACTAATAAGCATCTAATATGCTAGAATATGCATGCTAACAAGCAACTATATAATAGTGAGAATCGGTCCCTAATCTAACGTTACCATTAATTATGGTTTATCAATAATACATATGGCTCTTCTGGTTGCTTCTGGCAACAAAACTGCTGATGTTTTGCTGATGTAGGAGAGGTGGGAGTGTAGCTGCTATATTTAAAGATGTCTATCAATGCAAGCAAGTGTCATTTGGTCAGTACTTGTCTTTTGAATATCTAGGGATTGTGCTGAAAGGTGCTCCACGCATTCTGTTTATTATTATTTACAGGCCTCCAAAATACTCTCCAGCCTTTGTTGATTTCCTCAGAGTTTGATCGTTTTGCTATTGCAGGGGATTTTAATATTCACATAGATAATGCAGAAAACAAAACTACAAAAGAAATGATAACGGTTCTAAACACTTTTGACTTGACTCAGCATGTGCATGGACCCACACACAAAGGTGGACACACTCTAGACTTAATCATCAGTAGGGGTCTAAACATTTCATCCACTGTTATTAAGGACATAGCACTATCTGATCACTTCTGTATTTTCTTTGATATTCTGATGTCTGCTACAACTGAATCTAGATCGGTCTCTGTCAGAAGGAGATGCATTAATGAGCACACAAGTGTACTATTTATGGAGGCTATATCTTTAACACCAAGCATTTCTGCAGACTCTGTTGATACTCTCCTTGATTCATTCAACTCAAAAGTTAAGAATGTTATTGATGATATTGCTCCAATAATAGTCAGTAGGAAAACAAACAGACAGAAATCAGTTTGGAGAAGATCAACAGCAGTTCAGACTATGAAAAGACAATGCAGAAAAGCAGAGCGGATGTGGCGGAAGACGAAACTTGAAATTCATTATAGCATCTACAAAGACAGCCTTCATGCTTTTAATGTGAAACTAGCCACAGCTAGACAGAATTCCTTCTCAAACCTTATAAACAGTAACTTAAATAACACTCGTACTCTTTTTGCCACTGTTGAGAGACTGACAAACCCCCCAAGTCAGATTCCCAGTGAAATGCTATCAGACAGTAAATGCAATGAGTTTGCATCCTTCTTTTCTGAGAAGATCATCAATATCAGGAAGGCGTTTAGCACATCCCCAAATAATGCAGAGGTCAGACAGATTCAGCCACAATATCAAAAAGATACTATGTCTATTTTTGAAGAAATTGATAGCATGGTTTAGATCCTACCTGTCTGATCGCTTCCATTTTGTTTATTTAAATGGGGAGTCATCTCATTTATCACCAGTAAAATATGGAGTGCCACAAGGATCCGTCCTAGGTCCCCTTCTATTTTCAATATAACATTTTGCCCCTTGGTAATATTATTAGAAAATACGGAATTAGCTTCCACTGTTATGCTGATGATACTCAGCTATATATCTCAACGAGACCAGATGAAACCTCTAAATTATCTAAGCTAACAGAGTGTGTTAAAAATGTAAAAGATTGGATGACAAATAATTTTCTCAAATTAAATTCGGATAAGACAGAGAAATTAATTATTGGACCAAAAAACACCACACAGAATCTTGTAGATTACAATCTGCAACTAGACGGATGCACTGTTACTTCTTCTACAGTCAGAAATCTGGGTGTTATATTAGACAGCAATTTGTCTTTGGAAAATCATATTTCCAATGTTACAAAAACTGCATTCTTCCATCTTAGAAACATTGCCAAGCTACGAAACATGTTATCTGTTTCTGATGCAGAAAAGCTAGTTCATGCTTTCATGACCTCTAGACTGGACTATTGTAATGCACTTCTAGGTGGTTGTCCTGCTTCGTCAATAAACAAGCTACAGGTAGTCCAAAATGCAGCAGCTAGAGTCCTTACCAGGTCAAGAAAATATGATCATATTACCCCAATTTTACAGTCTCTGCACTGGCTACCTATTAAGTTCCGAATCAGTTACAAATTATCATTACTTACCTATAAGGCCCTAAATGGTTTAGCTCCTGCGTACCTAACTAGCCTTCTACCACGCTACAACCCATCACGCACCCTAAGGACACAAAACGCTGGACTTTTGGTAGTTCCTAGGATAGCAAAGTCCACTAAAGGAGGTAGAGCTTTCTCACATTTGGCTCCCAAACTCTGGAATAGCCTTCATGATAATGTTCGGGGTTCAGACACACTCTCTCTGTTTAAATCTAGATTAAAAACACATCTCTTTCTCCAAGCATTCGAATAATGTATCTCTTAAATTGTGAGTGTAGTTGCATCTGATCAAATGTGCATTCTTATTCTTTAGCTTGGGTTAAACTAATTTTACTTTGTTGGATCAGCAGCTATGCTAATGATGTCTCTGTTTGTTTCTCTGTTTCTGCTGGATCTTCATCCCGTGGTAACTAGGATTTACACAAGCTCCAGTCTGGATCCAGAACACCTGAGAAGAGATGATGCTGACCCTCAGAGGACCCCAGATGATGCTGACCCTGAATCAACAAACAGAACTAACAAATACTGCTACAAGTGTGACTGCATCATATAATAACTATTATTATTATATTATTAATTAATAATATTGATAGTTCATCGTCTAGCTGACTACGTCTTGTATTATTATTATTATTATTTTTTATTTATTTATATATATATATATATATATATATTTTTTTTTTTTTTTTCTAAAATCCTGTCAAACGTGCACATACTACTAGCTACTACTAAATATTGTAGAAACATAATTTTCTGTAAAGTTGCTTTTGTAACGATTTGTATTGTAAAAAGCTTAGATTAGATAATTTTATGCAACCCAAAATTATTGCACCGTCTTAAATTCATTTTAAATAAATTAAAATGTATTGTTTTATTTTTGTGATTATTATTATTTATTTTTTTAGGATTATATTACTTTCTTTTATGTAAAGCACTTGGAAATACCATTGTGTACGAAATGTGCTATATAAATAAACTTGCCTTGCCTTGATGTTTCTATTGTAAGTAAATATTGATTGTTTGTGAAGCCTTTTAAAGTCTATTTACTCATAGCTTCCTTTCTATCATAATGGTGATTGAATTTAAATGCACTCATAAATAACTGCACATATGAAACCAACCATTATAATATGGTAATTATCTCGGCAGAACTTATTCTGGATCATCACGCTGATCATCTCCATGGACTCTTTGGGAATCGACAGACATTATCTGATGTGAGTTTATGCATCATTTTCCAGACGCAAGCGTTCATACATACGCTGTAGATTATCACAGGATTATCAGCACTAAATATAGAGCGTCTACAGGATATGCAATATATTATAATTATATTTTTTCCTCAGTAGATCAGTAGTTCATATTTTAAAAAGACATCACAATAAACATTAAGGTTCTTTAGAAGTTTCTGTTTTAGTAAGTAAACAGTGACTAATAAACAAACAATATTCTTATTATCTTCAGTGAAAGTTCTACTGTCATATTATATCTAATTTAACTTATGTTTATGGTGAAATTAAGTTGTAAAAAGCCCCCCCAAAAATGTATATTGTTCTTCATTAAGTATCATTTTGGCTTATGTCTAAAGTCTAATATTCAGATCAAGTATGAGTGTCTTTATAATAAAGTTTATAAACATAATAACCATCCTTTTACTTTGCATGAATGTTTGTCCTCTTTGGGAAGAGATTTATTTTTGGTTCATAAAACTGGAACCAAACCATAATTATCAGTTTGGCCGTAACAAGAGTATGAGTGTGTTTTTTAAGTCGGTGTAAAGTATCGTGTCTGGCGTGAGAGAGACACATTACCAAAGCAATGACACTGAGAGAGAACACTGCTATCAAATGCTTGACACTGGATAATGAATCCCCAATCAGCTGGAGCAAGCAGGCCGAGCTGAATAATAAAACTCAGATTGATGGAGTCAGATCAGTGTCCTCTGCTTGATAAGTTGTGTTCTCTAGTCATTAAACGAGTTTCTCCATGTACGTTCTGCAAATGGACATCTAGAGCGGATCATACACCTTGTGAGCAGTGATGATTGGCTGCTGTCCATCTTGAGGGCGGGATCTGGAGAGTGAGGCTCCGCCTCCCCTGCCCCACCCCCACAAAGGCATCACCAGCAATTAGCTTGTACTGTCACCTGAGATTACAGCCTATTAGTCCAGAAAACAGATGGACGGGAGTAACCCTTGCTTTCCACTGGCTATTCAGAGTCTGTCCACCTTTCCCTCATCACATGTACTGACTTCCTCTCACATAGGTCACGTCTCCTGCACTGTTGCCCTAAAGAACTAACTCTACCTGAGTTAACGCAGTTGGTTAAATCATATTTTTGTCTTGAATAAATGCAGTTCATTTAGTGTTATTTTTTGTTAAAAGCGACTTGCAGATGTTTCCATAAAGAGATATTTCTACCTGAATGAACCCTTTTTTAATATAAGTTAACATATTTAGGACGGTTCAGTGATGTTAAATAATAAACAGTTCATTTAGATGTTCCCATTCTTTTTAGTGTGAGGATGAACTGTGCAATTAATTATTAGTAAACCCTTTAAAATAAGGTTTCTTCTACAGCATTTATGAATCTCAGTTAATGTTAATTGCAACATTACTAATACATTATTAAAATACAGAAAGTAATATATTACCTTTTTAATGTAAACTACAGCATGAACAAACACCTCGCAATTACATTTTACAAATATTATTAACAAATTCTGTAAAACATATTGCTCACTACTAGATTAGGTTAACTAACAAGGCATTACTGTATGCTGACAGAAATAATAATAATAATTAATCAACCTAAATGCACAAATGTATACCATCACAAGTCATTTTATGGGTTAGAATCAGATCGCCACTTTATACAGTCTGCAAAGATGAAGAAAGAATCCAAATGAGGTTATTTTAGTGAACACACACACACACACACACACACTCTTGTGTACACTGATGGGGCTGAGCTGTTAATATCAATGCAGTGCAGTTACTGAATTTAAGGGCATTTTGTCTCCATTAAATGCTTTGAGCCTGTGTTGAAGCAGCTGAGAAGCATGGATCATTCTCGTTCTGAGAGAAGCGGCGCAGTGTGAATACTGAAGCTCTGTGAATATGGAAACGCTGAACCTCGCGGCTGCCGTATCACACCACCCTCAGCAGATGAAGCTCCGCTCACCCCTCCCTCCCTCCATCCCATAATCCACCGCTCTCCATCTACCCTTGACTACATGACAGTCTTCACTTACAGCTCACACACACACCGGCCGAGAGATACACAACACATAAAGAATCAAACACGCAGTTAGCATCAATGAGCCAAACTCAACACAAAGCTCAATGTCAGGGTTAAATTACAGAGGAACACATCCCAGTGTTACCTCAGGTCGATCCATTCATATTAAACCACATTTTGTATCTACTTGAATAAAGCCAGAAATCATGGTGCTCTGGAGAAATGCATGGGAAGCTCACACATTGTGAAGGTGCACATCATTACCAGTGTGAGAGTGATCCAAACAACTAGCGCTCACACGTGGCATGACATAACCAACTAGCCCAGCTGGCATGAACCGCACAAGACGCCCTCTTTACTCAGCACATTATTCTGCTCACTAAGCGACATTACAATGGTCCATACAATCATAAGAACCACTCTTCCCCATTCAGCGAAATGGGCTGTGGTTAAAACATAGACACACATGACTGCGGCCAAAAGAGGATCTCTGTGATGTTCCTGTAAACGCCCAGCTCTCGATGCCCTGCTGTAAAGCAGAAGTGTGAGAGACCATTGAGCAACAGACTGAGAAATTCCCAAAGCTTGCTTTCAGTCGTCTTGTGATTCAAGATACATCTTTCTGCATTTATTTCAAAGTCAACATAAAGCTGTCTATATGCTAAATGATGACATATAAAGTACCTGGTTTTATTCAAGCCAAAAATATGTTGAAGAATGTTGGTATTAAACAGTTGCTGGTAGCCAATGACTTTTGGTATTTTTCCATACTTTGAAAATCAATGGCTACTGTCAACTGTTTTGTTGCCAACATTCTTCAGCACATCTTCTTTTATGTTCAGCAGAATAAAGAAAGTCCTAAAGCTCTGGAACAACTCGAGGGAGTGTAAACCATGACAGTCACTTTTGAACATTTTCTTTAATAGTAACGATTCCAGGTTACACCTTTTCACAGTAAATGCAGAGTGTCACATAGTAAGCCTAAATCTTTAAATTATAGAGGACGGGCTGAAAGATAAGGTTCACCTCTGTCTCTCATCACACCAGACTCAATGCATTATTCATAGGCGGCACATGGCAGCCGGGCGGCTCGGGTTCGACACAGCAAGCTGTGGGTGTCTGAGTGCTGGTCGTCAGCATACAGCTATGAAAAATGCATGAGATGAAGGTTACACTGTACCAAAAAACCAAGCCAAACACTTATGTTTAATTGCTCCCTTGAGTTTTGAGTAATTTCAAAAGGCGCAAGCTTGCATGTTTGAACTGAGTCTTAAAAGTATGTAGCTGTAGTGCTAGAGGTGTCACTGAGCTGTTTTCTTTGAATAAAAGAAACAGTTTACAGCGGAGCACTGGCTGCAGAACCCGTCGTGCCCTAAGCAGTGCCCTAGGCAGTGCGCTATCCGCTCGGCTGGGTGGAGTGAGGCGCGGTGACGCTTCAGCACCCCCTCGCTGGACAGCTCCGCCAATCAGGCGCGCCGCCCTCGCCGTGACGTCACTGGCCTCTGCGTAGTACAATGAAGCAGGACACCGGCAAACCAGCCGTTTAACAGCACGTCCCATAAAATGCCCAACATAAGCCATATACTCGACTATAAGTGTCCCGTGTCGCTGTCCCACATCACTGACACTGACAGAGAAAGCCATTCTCACGCAACGACGCGTCGCTTGAGCTCTACAGCGTCTCGTGCCGCATAACGAAAAAACACCATGACCAACTTCAATAGGAAAATTAGGCAATTAAGTAATTAACAGAGCATCTGATATTGATGAGATAGCACAGAAACGTCCTGCTGCACAGGCCCTGAAATCTTCGAGACTCTCAGACGATGTTAATTCGTGAGCATCTGCTGATGCCCGAGCCTGTCGTCGGTATATTCGTGCAGAACGAGCATGAGCACACTCACCTAACACAACCCAGACAGAGCCAGCCACTAACGCGAAGCCGAGCATGTCTCCGCCGCAGCGCTCATCTGTGCGCGTGGAGCCGAGCCCTGGAACCGAGAATGAGGATCACCTCCTGTCTCCTCCCTCACCGGGATGATGATGATGATGAGGAGGAGGAGGAGGAGGAGGAAGCACCTATGAGGGCTGCAGATGCTGCGGGCTGACTCCTCACGTCATGTGATGTGTGAACACAGACCTTTACAAAAGCAGGAGTGATTTCTACCTCATTTGATTCTTATACGATAATCACATTTAGGACTTAAATCACATCTTTAGTTTTAATTGAAATTTTACAGATTTTTATCTACCAGAAACGCAATGATTTGAGAAGCTGATTTACATATGAATTGTTGTTGTTGTTTTTTTTTATCTCGTGACGTGCAGTCTATCTTTTGCTCCATCACCAATTCCCGGAGGAATAGCGCATCACGTGACTCTCAGGCCCCGCCTCCCCTGTTTAACCTTGAGTCGCTCTGCTTCTCCACATCCGCGCAGAGCTGATCACGTGACGCGCTCAGAGATCACAGCCTCCAGACGTGCATCTCATTCATGTTGGGATGCTTCATCACATAAGAGTGCTGCTGACACATTTCTTCCTTGGCTAAAATCTGGAGGAGGTTAGGTTTGTCTGGAGAGAAGGGCAGGCTGGATTTGCCACTCAATCCAATGTCACCGAGCTGTCAGAGCAGATGGCCAGCGGAGATTTACTCAAGCCTCTCTCTCTGCTTCACACTGACACATGAACACTGTGTCTGGATCAGTCCTTTCCTCCAGGTGCACAGGGAGAGCTTCCACAGGTTTACATCCATCAGCTAGTGCACTTCCAATGCAGGCCTTTTCTGAGACGGATTCCTCGAGCGTTCCTTCAGCAATGTTTAACTTAAAGATGACAGCAGCTCATGCAGCAGAGAACTCTATAGGAAGATACAATAATGTGTGAAAACTGATTAAAAGTTTAGTGGAAAAAATTTATGATGTGTGGAATTAGACACCATACAGTCTCTCAGATGATCAGTGTGTGTGTGTGTGTGTGTGTGTTTATTACCTTTTATCTCTTACTCATGAAGACAAACATTGTTTAAAACCACACATCATAGCACTAAACAACAGTGGAAAATTAATATAAAAAAATATGTAATATAGATGACTAATCAATGAAATTAGTATATAATTGGCTAAGATGAATAATATAAATTGAATAATAAAATGATCAAATGATAAAAGAATGAAGAATAAATAAAAAAGAAAGAGTAACATGAGACAAACGTAAGATCTCTTGAAGCGACTCAGTTTGAGGATCCTTCAATGGCTGCCAGTGTTTGCTTTCTTACATTATTTAAAATAACTTATATTGTGTTCAGCAGAATAAAAACTCATGAGTAATGATGACACAGGTTTCATTTCTGTGTGAACTATACCTTTAGGTTTGGGAGCACATTAATAATGAACTAATATTTCCCCTTCAATTAACTCTTTATTTGCTGCTCATCAGTATGTTCAGCTATTGCGTCATGTGAAGGAATATAGAATATGGTCAAGCATTAATGTATGCTTTATAATTACTAATGAACAGC
>NC_081790.1:30199768-30203425 GCF_963082965.1 Carassius carassius
GTCTCTCTAGAGAATTAGCTGACTCTGGCGTTGTGAATAGCTAACACATATTTAGCCGCTAGTGCAGCTGTACTATCATCTTCTCCCAGTAAGAAGAACATTTTGTCAGTGTCGCTCAGTTCAGAGAATGATGGAATTAAGATTTCAAACCTGGGCAGAAAGGTTTCTCTTATACTGGTGTATTTAGAGCAGAAGAGCAGAAAGTGTTCCTCATCCTCGATGTGCTGTAGGTCACAGTGTCTACAGATCCTCTGCTCTCTCTCTGTCCATGTTTGTCTATGTCTTCCTCTCTCTATCTCTAGATCATGGTCACTTAATCTGTATTTGGAGAGGATTTGTCTTTCTTTAAAATGTTTAATAAATAGATAACTGGCCAATTTAGTGGTTCTATTGAGGGCCGAGTAGCATTGCAGTTTATTCTGGAGGGCAAAATGTGCTTTTAGTGCTTGATCATGAGTGACTTTTAAATGTTTGTGGATATGGTTAATAAAAGGTTTGGGGTTGATGGGGAGTATATTCTGATGGACGAGTTGAAGAGCGAGTGAGTTCAGAGGATGAGGTTCTGCTGAGCTTTCATTGGCGAGGAGGGCTTTATATTGCACTGACTCTGGGTCAGACTGATGGAGGTGATGCCAGAACTGAACACATCTCTTCTGGATCTCCATGTTCAGCGGGTACAGGCCCAGCTCAGCCCTGCAGGCCGCAGTGGACGTGTTTCTGTGAACCCCCAGAATATTTTTGCCAATTTCCAATTGTAATTTTTCTACTGATGTTTTATCCCAATTTTTAAAATTTAGTACTGGTCCCCAAATTTCACATCCATATAAAAGAATTGGTTTTATTATTGAATTATATAATTTTATCCAGGTTTTAATGGGTAATTTTAAGTGTCCACATCGTGACTTTATAGCATAGAAAGCCCTCCGAGCCTTTTCACCGAGTGTTTTCACAGCCAGACCGAAGCGTCCCGAAGCGCTGATGTCGATGCCCAGATAGCTGTAGCTAGAGCTGTGCTGCAGGACCTGGCCTTTATACAGGAACTGCTGTTTGTGTCCCTGAGATCTGGCTTTCTTCTGGAACACCATGACTCTGGTTTTGTCCAGATTGACGGTCAGGGCCCAGTCGTGACAGTATTGTTCCAGCAGGGACAGGCTCTGCTGAAGGCCCTCAGGTGTGCGGGACAGCAGGACCAGGTCATCCGCATACAGCAGACATCTGACCTCTGACCCCTGTAGAGTGAGGCCGGGCGCAGTAGAGCTCTCCAGCGCTGACGCCAGGTCATTGATGTAGATGTTGAATAGAGTTGGGCTCAGACTGCAGCCCTGCCTCACTCCACGGCCCTGCTGGAAGAACGCGGTTCTGCGGTTACCCATCTTCACCGCACTTTTGCTGTTGGTGTACAGAGATTTAATAATGTCAAATGTTTTTCCGCCAATGCCAATTTGTAGGATTTTGTACAGTAGACCATCATGCCAAATTGAATCAAATGCTTTTTTAAAGTCTACAAAACATGCAAATATTTTCCTTTGTTTGTGGTTGATGTTCTTGTTGATTAGAGTGTGGAGAGAGTAGATGTGGTCGGATGTGCGATGTTTTGGTAAAAAGCCAATCTGTGCTTTATTTAAGATGTTGTGTGCTGAGATGTGTGAGACGATGCGTGTGTGTATGATACTGCAGAACAGTTTCCCCAACACACTGCCCACACTTATCCCGCGGTAGTTATTGGGGTCGAATCGATCGCCGCTCTTAAATATGGGGGTGATGAGTCCCTCAGACCAGATCTCAGGGAAGTGTCCGGACCAGAACACCAGATTAAATCATTTGCCTATTGTTTGAATCATGCTGGGACTGCTGAGTTTAAGCATTTCATTATTAATGTGATCTTGTCCACATGCTTTCTTTAATTTAAGATTTTTAATATGTTCTAATATTTCAGATATTGTTATTGATTTATCTAATGGATTTTGATAATTCTTAATAGTTTTTTCCATGTCTTCTAGTGTTTTCTTTATTTTACTCTGAGGTTGGTTGAGGTCGGTCGGTTCAATTTTTTGATACAGATTTTCAAAGTAAGATTTCCAAATTGTGCCATTCTGGAGTGAAATCTCTAATTTGGGTTTTTGGAGTTTTTTATATAGGTTCCAGAAAGTGTTTTGATCTATTGAATCGTCAATTTCTTCTATTTTAGTTTGAAAATATTTTTCTCTTTTTTTCCACAGCAGTGTTTTGTACTTTTGCAGACAGTCGGAGTAAGAAAGCCGTAATGTCTGGCTGGACGGATCTTTGTGCTTTTTATTGGAAAGTCTCCTGAGTTCTTTTCTGAGACCGGCACATTCATCATCAAACCAGACATCCTTTCTCTTTCTCTGTCCATTGGTTCTATGTTTGGTTTGCTGTTTAATATTAGATAGAGTTATCAATGTTACGAATATGTTATTTAAGTTTTTTGTTGCTAAATTTATTCCATTAATATCTAAAGTGAAATCAGTGGACATAAAGTCATCTAGCATTTTTAATATAGTCGGATTGTTCATATTTTCTTTGAATTGTTCTGAGTTGAAATGATTCCACTTGAGTTTCTGTTTCAGAGGAAACAGTTTTTCAGCTTCAGGTGGAGCAGTTTTGGTTATTTGACATGGGGCTTTCAGATAAAGCACAGTTTGGCAGTGATCGGACATCGGGAGCTGAGGTCTGACTGTGAAGGCATTGATAAAACTTTGATCAATATCTGTTATTGAATAATCAACCACACTGGCTCCTAATCTGGAGCAGTAAGTGAATCTACCTAATGTATCTCCACGAGTTCTGCCGTTAATGATGTATAATCCTAAACCTTTACAGAGTTTCAACATTTGTTTTCCACTAATGTTCACTGAAGTATCATAGCTGTTTCTCGGTGTGATATTAGATGAGGGATGAAACGTGGTGTCATTGGGGATGTGGTCATTATCTACAATATTTACATAATCAATTTCTCGCCCTGTTCTGGCGTTTAAGTCTCCGCAGATGAGGATGTTTCCTCTGGACTGAAAGTGTAAGATGTCAGTCTGTAATGTTGGGAAGCTTTGCTCTTCGTAATAGGGAGAGTCATGAGGTGGAATATAGATTGCACAGAGATAAAGATTAGACTGATATATGACGGATTTCACTTCAAGCCAAATGGATGATTTTCCACTTTTAGCAACTTTAATCGAATGCTTTAAATCGTCTTTGTGCCATATGAGTATTCCACCTGAGTCTCGGCCACATTTAATTTTAGAATTTTTTGATGAAGGAACCATAATTTCCTTGTATCCTATTTGACAATGTAAGGTCTCATTACTACGACACCACGTCTCATGAAAGATACAGATGTCCATGTTTGTTACACTGCTGAGTAAGTCTTGGTCTGCAGTCTTATTACCAAAAGTAGAAGAGTGCAGACCTTGTATATTCCAACAACTGATTTTAAATGATTTCATGAATAGGTGTGTGTGTGTGTGCTATGCAGGTTATGTCCTCAGCCTGGAGCAGATGACGTTCAGCAGATGTCGGATCTGGTTGAGTTCAGCGGCTGCAGGGTTCTGTGGTTGTTGAGCGGCCGCTGCGTAGCTCTTGTGTTGGGATGGAGGTCCGGTGGTCCGTCTGGGCTCTGCTGGAGGACGAAGGCTTCTCTGT
>NC_081790.1:30208625-30293625 GCF_963082965.1 Carassius carassius
ACAGAGTTTCTTTGAAACGCTGACTCTTTCAGTAACTCGACAGTAACGCCCCCCAGCGGCGCGTCGCGCGCTTCCCGGAAACACACTGACTTCTCCCGCAGACTGAACCCTGACACTGTGCGCTTTATTCTGTGTTCCTGACACACTCATGTAACTCACTGTAGAAAGAGGACACACTCGCTGTATACACATCAACATGCTTGCATGGACTGAGCATAGCTGCTGGAGTCAGATTTGCTCGTATTGAAGAGATACAGGGTTAATTCAGGTTACAGTGTACCCGAACTCACCCTAAATATATGCGACGTGCGTGGAAGTGAATGCGATAATTAACAACAACATCTATCATTATTATTATTATGACTGTAGTTGTTGTTATTATTAGGGGTTAATTATATCAACATATTAATGTTATTATTGTTTATTATCGTGGCAATAACACATGAATATGATTGTGTGGGTGTGGTGCGTGTGTGTGTGTGTGTGTGGGGGGGGGGGGGTATTCTGTGGTAGCATGTTGAGGGTGTGGTGTGTGTTTATCCAAACTGAAATGTCTTCCGCGTGTAACCCTTCTATCTCATAACAGCATGATTTCTCGGAAATCAGCCTGCTCGAGTAGTAGACGGCTGCTCCGTGTGCGCATGCGCCGGGAGGCTCACCGGGAAAAATCCCCCCATCCACTATATATAAATACCGAGCGCGCGCCTCCTCCGTTCAGTGAGCGCGAGCTGATCTCGACAGAACTTCAGCTGCTCTTCTGAGAGTGGATTCGCGCCTTTACAGGAATTACTTTTGTTGCAGTTTTCTCATTTGGATATACCATTATTACATATTATACAGTAAGTGCCTTTAATAATATGAAACGTTTTATTAAATTAAATATTATTATTGCATTGAATATCATTATTGCACTTATGCTTAGAAATGCTTTGCTTCAGTTGTAGATGCGTGTTGTTTTTCTGGTTAAGTGATAGTAGTAATGAATGCAAATTACAGCTACCCACTGCAACAATGTTGCAAAAACAACAACAGCATCAAAAGTAACTTTTTCATTTTTTCTTGATGCATTTTGTAGATGCATCTTTGATTAGATGTAAAAACTAACTGAACAAAACACATTATTACATAAAACATTTTTTTGTAAAGTTTGAGAACTTTGCACAGTGGAATTTCTCAGATAAGAAAAACAAAGCGCCGTTTCCTGGTCATGAACTTGTCAAAGCGCCTCCCTCCAGAGCGAGTAAAGCAGCTTGTGTCTCTCCCACAGAAACATGCCTGTGTCCAGAATGCGCATGCGTCCCTGGCTGGAGGTAAAGATCGAATCCAACACCATCGCTGGACTCCATTGGGTCAACAAGGTAAAGCACTGAGATGGTTGATCACCACCGTCTAGATAAGCATCTGCAAGCGGCGCCATTGTTCTAATGGATCTGCAATGCTTTCAGGAGGAGAAGATGTTCTCCATCCCGTGGAAGCACGCGGCTCGCCACGGCTGGCAGGTGGACAAAGACGCCTGTCTGTTCAAGCAGTGGGCCATTCACACAGGTGAGCGATCGCTCGAGCACACGACTGAGATCACAGTCACCCTGCAGATGTACTGAAGCTCCTGCTTGTGTTCCTCAGGTAAATACAAGGAGGGAAAGACCCCACCCGACCCCAAGACCTGGAAAGCCAACTTCCGCTGTGCCATGAACTCTCTCCCCGACATAGAAGAGGTGAAGGACAAGAGCGTGAACAAAGGCTGCGCTGCGGTGAGAGTCTACCGCATGCTTCCCGCCATCGCCAAGAAGAAGATGAAGAGATCCAGGAGCCGCGACAGCCGCAAACGCAAGGTAAGCGTGTGCCAGCGAGTCTGTAGCACAGGTGCTTGGATCTGGCATGCTTCCAGATCACAGCATTAAAGATGTGTTTGTGTGTTCAGATCAAGATGGAGGAAGCCGAAACTCACGAGATGCACTCAGAAATAACTCAGGAGAACACCATCGACAGCACCGTCAATCTAAGTAAGGCTTCTCAGATTTGACTTTTCTATCAAAACGGAGCTGTGCACAAGAGTGTGATGTTCATCGCATGTGTCTCTTCCCCAAAGGCACTGCCAGCTCCTCCGAAGAAGCCCCTGCATACGAGGTGGAGATCGCCAACTGTCCTGAAGACCCGTACACCTGCAAGTTCCAGGTGTCTCCGGTGCACTCCACAGGTAACAGAGCTCTCGCCTCGCTTCACCTGTGTCTCCATCACTGATCACTGCTCAAACTCACCCTGTGTTTTCTCCATCTTTCCACCCGCAGACCTGGAGGAGAACGAAGCCATCATTGAGGTGAGTGTGAGCTTTGCTCTTTGTGCATTGTGCTTTTTCATTGGCAGGAATACCCCGTAATCAAAGAACAAGCAAAACCCAGTGGCTTACACGTTCTGTGTTTTGCTCTTGCAGATCTCACGGCAATTGGAACGTGACAGCACGCAGTGGCTGCAGACCAATTTCTTTACAAAGGGGTTCCTGGGCAATGAAGTAGCCACAACAGAATCTCTGAGTCCAGAGAGCCAGTGGAGCGAAAGCTCAGGTAAATGTTGTGTGAGCGCTGTGGACGAGTGTCTGTTCTGTGCTGAGCAGGATCTCACGTGCGTTTCTCTGTCCTGTTGTTGCAGGAGAGGAGCTGGAGTTCCGGCTCTACACTGAACTGACCCCAGACCTGCGTGACGAGTCTCTCTGCACCTACACAGAACTCATGAACAGCAGCTCCATGCCACAGAGCTTGTGTCTTCTCTGAGAGCGCCGGCTCACTCCTCAGACTGTGAATCATGCTCAGCTTCTCACTCATGGACAATGGACTCCAATCCACACAAAGGCTCAACCTCGTAGTTCAGTCTGGATTCTGCTGATCCTCGCGGGACAGACGGGTGCTCTTCAGAAACGCTTTCTCTGAAGGATCTTCCAGAACTGAAACTGGACGACGCTCTCTTGTACAGCTCTGTGACCGTGTAACCTCATGTAATGTGAACTGGAGCGATTCCGTTATGTGCTCATCATGGCAGGGGTTTCCTCACCAATAGGACATATAAATACATACATACATATATATGTATGTATATTCATTTATACATTTATCAGATGAGAGTTTGGGAAGGGGTTCTTCACTGTACATACTGTAAATATTTATTTGTAATAAAAAACAAAATGAATTTATGTGCTGTTGTTCGTGTTATGCTTTCCTGAGAGAGAGAGATTTTGCCTTTGTTATTTAAATTAAACTTGTTTTATTCCAAGCACCATTTCTCATTTTCATTTGGTCTAAAGAGTTTGATGCACTTAAGCAAAAAAATTAGAAAATAAAATATTTTAAAAGTCAAAGTTATAAAAATAGCTATAACAAAAAAAACATAGTTACATCTAAACTAAGTTTATCTAACTAACTAGTTTATATATTATTTGACATTGCTGATCAGCCTGATGCAAACTTAATATTATGGGTTAAATCAGGTAGAATTAACTCTTTAAGCCACTTTTTACAGTTCAGACAGAAGTCTCTTTAAAGAGGCAGTTCACCCAAAATAACAATGTACACAGCCTCACACCAAATCACCTGCAGAACCTAAATAAGCGTAAAAAGATATTTACACAGTGTTTTCTGATGTCATCACAAAGGTTATTGTAAAGTGATTCGTGACTCTGGAGGTTTAATCTCCTGAAGTTATGGTAAGTCATGTGACATGAAAGAACCAATGAGGCCCGATGTTATCGACACATCGCCATATTGGATCCGGCCTCACCTTGTGCAAAACAATGTGCTGAAGTCTATCGGATGTGCACTTGCAATGAACTTCATATCTTTAAACTTGATCAAATAAAAAAACTTATAAGATAATGTCATATTAATGAAATAAAAGGCCACTTAAGTTCACTTATGTACACTTAAATTGTGCACTTTTAAATTTTTTAATAAAAGTCCATTTGAAATCATTGTTTTATTAAACTTGTGTCGTGCTTTCAAGAAGACATTTATTTTGATGTGTTCATAAAGCACTTGATTATAATTGTAACTATAGTGTGTTATGCAATATTACATTTAAAATCCACATATATTTTACTAAATGTAGTAAATTGCAAATGTGGTAATATAGAGATATTTAAGCACATGATATTTATTTTAAACAGAAATGGCATATAGTCAGGTCAGCTTTATTTCTAGAGTCAAGCTCGAGATGATGAACAGGAGAATCCCTGATTCAGACTCTGTTTCAGTTCAGATCGTGCTGTAGACACAGTGAGCTCATTACTCAGATCTGTTCAGAGTCCAGCTGGATTCAGTCCAAGAGCTGATCTCATCTGATGGTGTCAGTCTGAGCAGATATCCACAGATTTCACTACACCAGACTCCATCAGCTGACAGAAATGGGGAAAAACCTTCTGCGTCTCCTCTGGTGTGAGTGATATTGATCATGGTTTGTTAAACTGGCATGAAGTGGGCAGGAAAGAGCTGTGGTCTGTTCTGAAGGATTAAATATGAAGGCAGTACATGAGTGGCTTATCAATGACACGATGAACACTGATAAAGCAGTCATCTAGGAGTATATTACAGTTTACCATAAACGCTTCTCAGTACCTTCAGCAGAACTTAACCATATTTCAAAGACAACAGATGACTAAATGCTTAAGTAAGTCATCTAATTGCATTTAATATAAAGTTAATCTATAATACATTTTCATTCAATTGTAAATAACACAGTTAAAGTTATATTCCGTTCACACTAAGTATACTCAGTAACACTTTAGTTTAGGGACCGGTTCGCACTGTTAACTAGTAGTTTATTATCATGCATATTACTGGCATAGTGGCTGTTTATTAAAGCACATATTAATGCATGAGCATATTTTAGATGCCTTAATTGACCACATATCTATATAACAGTTATTTAATAGTGAGAATTGGTCCCTAAAGTGTGACACTTCTTATGGAGTTTTTAATGAATTATTTCTATAATAATCGCTCTTTTTAAAGCACACTTCATTTTCAAAAGGATCTGTAAAGATGGGCTGATGTTAACGTGATTAAGTGATATATATAAGAAATTTCACTCTGTTCATCATATAAAGTGATGGTAGGGCTTCAGAAGACTCGTATGATCACTTTTACACCACATTTATGTTATTTTTGGTGCTTGAAACTTTGGACCCCACTGAGTATTGTGGTGTTGATTCTTCAACAAATCTTCCTTGATCCACAGAAGAAGGACAATCGTACGAGTTTGGGATTGATACATCATTCATTTCAACTTGATATGGAGCAATAAATAAATAAATGTAAAAAAATATGAATTGCTCTTGCTCTGACTTAGAAAGTTAATAGCTGTGTTTCTGTTATGGTGAAATTCAGAGAATTCCAGGCAGTATTGAGTGAGGAAAGCAGTTTATTTTTCTTTGTTTAGGCAAGAGTCAACATTAGAGCTGAAACCTTTCATACAGAAATAAAATCTTCAAGTGATGAGTGAGGAAAAGCAAAATGGCTCCAGAGGCGAGTAAACAGATATTCAGCTATTAAAACAGCCAAGCATTGCTGTAATGAAGTCCCAGTATACACATGGAGTTTGTTGGCTTGGTCTGGTCTGGTCTTCACAGATCTGCAGGTTTCACACAGCACAGGCTCCCGGCATTAAATCTTGCTCTCTGAAACACAAAGGAAAGAAGGAAGTGTGATGAAAACATTCAGTGAGCCGTTTCCTCTAACCGACTCCCGAGGCCTTTCTCTACATGATATATGTGAGACGGTGTGATTTATGGACGGTCGTGTCATACATCACAGATATGAACCTCCTCTGCTCGTTCTCTTTTTGAGGAAATACATTATCTGAGACAGTTTTAGACTCGTAAGATGGCATACCAACGACTAACCCACCTACATATCACTGATTTTATCAGCTGTTGTTTGCAAGACAAGCTAAATTTACAGCAAATACCTAACCCTTACACAGTCGTTCTGCCACATGCTAACCCACATTAGAGCCTGCTATAGAGCGCTTCAACTGTTAAAGCAAACCTGCCGTGCACTCACTTTCATACAGACAAGCATGCACTTCATATCGCCTTCAAGTACCTGTGATAATCTATTCTGATAATATTCAAACATTTCACCAACATCACACTCTGCACAATTTCTGAAGGCCAGTTTCTAATTTCTCGCTTACTGACACTTTGTGTGTTAAAGTAATGTTCATGTCCTGTAGTTGTTAAAAGGGATAGTTCACATAAAAATCATCATTCTGTCATCATTTATTCGTCTTCATGTACTCATGAAGATGTTTTGAGAAACGTCTCAGTTCATTCTTGCTTGGAGTCCAGCATACTTTGAAATGTCTTCAGGAGAAAGTCACACAGATTAGAATGAGATGAGAGTAAATGATGACAGAATCATGATTATTGGATGAACTGCCCCATCAAAGTGTCATGAATCTGATCAGATTTGATATTTATGAGTGAAAGTATGAGTTACTAGACAACCATTAGCACACACAGAAACATAATTATTGAAATAAATACAGCGAAATATGAAGACACATGTACGGATGATAAGATATCATGTGGTGAAAGTGTTTTTCCTGTTATTCCAACCCTCCCTGAGTGCAATGAGAACAACAGACTCACATCCATTAAACACACTTAGATGGAGAGAAATCCAGACGTGACGTTCTGTCTGCACTAATGCACTGTCGTCTCGTACCTCTTGATAATGAAATCATCTACTCCCAGTTCGATTAAATATGTCCAGTTAACTTAAACTAAAACCATATTTTTGTGACTTGAAATATAAATTAATATAAACCCACTGCTCAAAAAACGACACTAGACATTTCACTTATACATAGCTATAGACCCGTCTCTCTCCTCCCACTCATAGCAAAATCACATGAACACATTGTGTTCAACCAAGTGTCCTTCATTTCACAGAACAGCCTGCTGGAAAAGTGGCCAATCAACTGAAAACACCTTGGTGTGAAAGAGCTGCGTCCAGATCTTCAGTCCTCATTCTGCTGGATATATCTGCTATAATCAACAATGTTAATCAACAAATCCTTCTGTCCACCCGCTCACCGCTGGGCTTCACCAGAACTGCACTCCACTGATTTGAGTCTTACCTCACAGTTAGGTCCTTCAGGGTGTTTTGGGGAGGAGAGGTATCTAAAGCATACTGACTGATCACTGGGGTTCCTCAGGGATCGGTTCTTGGACCGCTCCTCTTCTCCATATACACTACTTCCATAGGACACATCATTCAGACTCAGTAGTCCTAATTTATAAAAGGTTGTGCAGAAACCATCCTAATGTGATAAGTAAGCATATGTGTGATTCATAAAATGTTTTCCACACTTTCAGATATGAAATCTATGAATTGCAAATTATCTTGATCTTGCGCACAACTGAATGGTTTCAGCTCTCTGCCTTGTAAATGACTCCTAATTAATGTCATTAACATGTAAAAGATCACAAGTCATCATCCAAATTATTTAATTTGGAACAGTGTGCTGCAAGAACAGCTTACATTTCCACAAACCTGCAGTACTCCAACAAGAAAAAGTGAGTATGCTTTATAAATGAGGCCCATGGCACCTGCTCGGATCTCAGGCTGCCTGGTGGACATCGCAGTATGGATGAAAGGACATCACCTGCAACTCAACCTGGCAAGGACTGAGCTTCTCATCTTCCTGGTCAGGAATCTTGTGTTGATCCTTGATGATCAGCTGACCTTTAAAGATCATATCACAAAAACAGCACGATCATGCAGGTTTGCACTGCACAACATCAGGAAGATCAGACCCTTCCTGACAGAACATGCAACATCGTCCTTGTCATTTCTATGATGGAAATAACTTCACAGTCTTCAAGAAACAACTAAAAACTCATCTCTTCCATGAGCTTTTATCCTTATCCCTTCCAGTCCTACCTTTTACAATTTGATTACTGAAACCTTGTATAATGGGCACTTCTCATGTTAATTGCCAAGGTATGGTAAATTGCTTTATGTATTCCTCAATTGTAAGTCGATTTGAATAAAAGCACCTGTCAAATGAATGTAAATGTAAAATAAAATATTAAACTAATTTCATTTTAGCTAGGTGCCAAGCAACATTTAGTTTAAATTTAGTGTGATGTAGTAAAACAACTAAAATTAAAATTAAATAAAAATGACAAAAAACTATACAGACATTTTAATAAATTAGTAAAATGACAAAAATAAAACAACAAACATTTTAAAACATTAAATAAAATTAAAAAGAAAAAAGAAAAATTCTAAACATCAAAACAACAACAATAGTGTGTCAATGACACTCAAATATGACTTAAACGCACTGTCTCAGGTTCAGATCAACAGACTGTTACACTGAGAGAGAGAGAGAGAGACACAATGACTGGTTCGTCTCGACCATCTGTGTCGTTTACACACGCATGTGTCTGATCAGATTAAAGCTCTGAGCAAACATTCGAGCTAATCTGTGTTTCTGAAGCTCGTTGTCTTGCCACTTCTTTCAGATGGTTATTCTTTGTGCTTCTATTGAAATGCTTGTCACGCCATATAGATGCTGTAGGTTTTTCAGGTCAGGGCAGAAAAGTGATTAAAGCTCTGGACTGATCCAGCCAGTCGAGCAGACAAACACACACATGACCAAAGCAGAAACACAATACTGCTGAATAACAGATTATGTAAGAATTCACGCATCAGAAAACATCTGGGGCACTGGGGCAGCTGCGGATGGATCTGCCCTCAGATCAGTGCTTAGACCCTCGTGAGGAGAGATACGCCAAAACCAGACCCTCAACCTGACCTTGACCTTGACCCTAAGTCTGACCCTGACCTTGACCCTAAGTCTGAGTCTGACCTAGCAGCACCAGAGCGACCCACAAACAACCTGTCAATCAAAACATTAAACAGGAAAAACAAACAAAAAAATCACACTCACACACTCACACACACACACGTACTCACTCACTCACTCACACACACACACACACACACTTATACACACGCACATACTCACTCACACACACACACATATACTCTCACACACAAGAAATGTTGCTTAAAGAAAGTGTTGCTTAAAAAGTAAATCAAAGTGCTTGCTTACATTCTTTTTTGTGATATTCATGTTAAATATTAGCCTGTTAAATCTTACAACAATACTCCAGCCACAAATGAAAATGTGAAGCAATCTGATCCGACAACAGCAGATGCACTTTTCCACTGGAGCAAGTGTTATTATGGATTATAGACTATGTATTTGAGTTCAAATCATCTTAATGCTGGATGTGTTTCATCTTTTGTCTTCTCCAGATGTTCACTGATGGACTGGAGTGCTGTGGATTATTGTGATGTTTTTATCAGCTGTTTGGACTCTCATTCTGACGGCACCCATTCACCTGAAGGATTCCTGTAAATGGTCATGATTCCTTCAGCAAATGTAATAAAGCATGATTAAATCCCAGTTTCAGGCGGTTTGGCAGCATATGTCTAGTTAGTGTATTGTTGTCAGGGATCTGCAAGAAATGGGACCCAAATGCAGAATGAGCAGACAAGGGTATTTTATTAACAAAACGTAGACTGGAACAGCTGGGGGAATTTGCAGTGAAACAGTTCAAACAGATGGGAAGGGCAGACAACAATACGGGCAGGAGGGATGACCACTGAGACAGTCCGAGATGACCACGGGCTCAAGCACAGAGTAGGCAGCTCCAGAGGAAGGGCCAGGTAATTACACATGAGGATCAGGTGAAAACAATCAAGCAGACAAGGGCTAAACAAGGGGGCGTGACCAGGGGTAACAAGGAGGTGGGACACGAACAAAGACAGAACCATGTGCTTAGACACAAAACAAACAAAGAAACATGAAACAGAGACAATATGGACAGGACTGTCAGGGCAGGATCCTGACAATTGTGGCTCTCTCTGTGCGAGTGGGAGATTTCTCTGTCCTTCCAATTGTACACATCACTGTCAGAAAGAGGAACATAATCATCTGCTTATTTGACACATTTCACAAGACTTCAACAATAGACAGATCCTGAACTTTCAGCAATTTTTCAACCACGGGCAACACTTTTGGGAAATGTTTAACTTCATCTTCATCAACTTCATTTATGTCTTTTTCAAATGCCTGAGATATTTTTTATGAATTCGTAACATTAAAATCATAAAACTAGTGGATATTAATACACAACTGTTCAAGTTTGGGTTCAGTACAATTTTTTTTTTTTTTTAATTAAGGACAGTTAAATTGATCAAAAGTGACAGCAAAGACAATGTTATAATGTATTTATATTTCAAATAAATGTTACTCTTTTGAACTTTCTATTATGTACATTTTATTAAGTACATAAATAGGAAAATGTATTATAGTAATATACTTAGCATGAAATAAATGTATTATTAATACATTTGGGTATTATTCTTCATGCATCAGTTTATTATTTATGGAAGGAAAGGTCATGTACATAAGGTAGGGTCATACATCATTAATTTATATTTAGTTTTACTGTACGGTGAATGGAGTTCCCTATTCATCATCAAAGGCTTCTATCACCATCTGTAGTGAAACCTAAAAGCCCCGTCGTTTCTCACAACACCAGGTTTTCTGGGTCTTTTCCGAAGCACATGTCTCTCACACACATGTACAGATGAACCTTGTGTATCAGTCCTGAATAAAACTCTAGTATTTCACTTCCCCGGAAGTTTCCCTTTCCTTACACAACATTGCAATTTAGTTTATTTTTGGACAAGTTTCAACATGACAGACAAAGGAAGTGTGTCTCCTCTGCTTCACTGGGGTTAAGCAGACATTTATAACCAGGATGTTAACATGAGACACTCTTTGTGAAGTGAAGTGAGCTGAAGCGTGTGTGTTGAGTGTGTTGGGTTTTCCCCGCTCTTATCACACACACTAATGCCCGCTGATGGTATTTCCCAAAATGTTTGACCTGGACCGCTGCAGGTTACAGAAGAGTAATAGGGTATCTTTAATCACAGAGAATCCTAGGGTGCACATTAAAGCAAACGGTGAATAAAACAAGGGTTTAACTCACTGTTCATTTCTGCTTCATCTAACCCTACTCTAATGGCATTTGTCAGGTTTATTTGCAGATTAAACATCTTTGACTTGTGTGAAAACAGTTCACTGAAAACTCAAACTCATAAAGTACATTATTTAGACATTAACTATGATAATATTCACTGCAGGAGCTGTATTTCCAATGTCAATAACTAGTGATGCACTAAAATTATACTTCTGGATCAATTTTGCTAAAACCTAAAATAATATAATCTTTGTATAATTTTATAACAGTAAGACTTTTAATTGTCATGTCAATGTAATGTTTTGTGTAGCTTTGTTTTTTGTTACTACAATTAGAAATTCCACTTAACCGAAAACTGAAACAAAAAACTAAAATAAAGTTTATTTAATAACCAATTAATTACATTTATTTAATAATCAACACTCCAATACAACTTTAGTTGTACAAACATTTAAATCGCATATAAATCCCTTTTTATATCAACGTTTGCATAGAATTATGTTTCTACTCATTTTTTGGTGTATTTCTTTAAAGGATCACACACACACACACACACACACACACACACGCACACACAGACACACATACACACACACACACACAAACACACACACACACACACACACACTCACAAACACACACACACACACACACACACAAAGACACACACACACACACACACACACACACATACACACACACACACACACTCTCTCACACACACACACACACACACACACACATACACACACACACACACACACACACACACACACACACACATGCTGTTTCACATGTGTTACATTACACACACCCCTCCGGCTGCTATATTCTCATATTCTATATTCTATATTCTCATATTCTATATTCTTATATTCTATATTCTCATATTCTATATTCTATATTCTCATATTCTATATTCTATATTCTCATATTCTATATTCTTATATTCTATATTCTATATTCTCATATTCTATATTCTCATATTCTATATTCTCATATTCTATATTCTTATATTCTATATTCTCATATTCTATATTCTTATATTCTATATTCTCATATTCTATATTCTATATTCTCATATTCTATGTTGTATATTCTCATATTCTATATTCTCATATTCTATATTCTATATTCTCATATTCTATATTCTATATTCTCATATTCTATATTGTATATTCTCATATTCTATATTCTCATATTCTATATTCTATATTCTATATTCTCATATTCTATATTCTTATATTCTATATTCTCATATTCTATATTCTATATTCTATATTCTATATTCTCATATTCTATATTCTTATATTCTATATTCTCGTATTCTATATTCTCATATTCTATATTCTTATATTCTATATTCTCATATTCTATATTCTATATTCTATATTCTCATATTCTATATTCTATATTCTATATTCTATATTCTTATATTCTATATTCTCATATTCTATATTCTTATAT
Organism: Carassius carassius; assembly: GCF_963082965.1. Lineage (NCBI taxonomy): Eukaryota > Metazoa > Chordata > Actinopteri > Cypriniformes > Cyprinidae > Carassius > Carassius carassius. Next base: position 30,221,149 of record NC_081790.1, read on the forward strand.
TCTTTATTTTCATATTCTATATTCTATATTCTATATTCTTATATTCTATATTCTCGTATTCTATATTCTATATTCTATATTCTATATTCTTATATTCTATATTCTCGTATTCTATATTCTCATATTCTATCTTCTATATTCTCATATTCTATATTCTATATTCTATATTCTATTTTCTCATATTCTATATTCCATATTCTATATTCTATATTCTGTATTCTCATATTCTATATTCTATATTCTCATATTCTATATTCTATATTCTTATATTCTATATTCTCGTATTCTATATTCTATATTCTCATATTCTATCTTCTATATTCTCATATTCTATATTCTATATTCTATATTCTATATTCTGTATTCTCATATTCTATATTCTATATTCCATATTCTTTATTCTATATTCTGTATTCTCATATTCTATATTCTATATTCTATATTCTATATTCTATATTCTGTATTCTCATATTCTATATTCCATATTCTATATTCTATATTCTGTATTCTCATATTCTATATTCCATATTCTATATTCTATATCCTCATATTCTATCTTCTATATTCTCATATTCTATATTCTAACAGAAAAGCATGTTAACATAGACACTGGGCGTGGGTCATTGTGTTTCAGCTGAAATCTTTCTAATAGAGTTAAATATAAAGCTGGTTATGGGACTCATTGATAAAGGTGAAGAGAGGGAAACACTTTGGGATGAAAGACCTGCAGAGCTTTAAGCTAAAAGATCCAAGACTTCTACCAGAGAAATAAAACACAGTGAAGCATGCTGTGTGATTTTAGTCCTCACACAAACACTGGAGAGTGTTAAAAGAGCAAGAGAAGGAAACCCTCTCTGTGAAGTCCATGTTCGATAATACAGGCCTCGTGTTAAAGAATCCGTCCGTGTGCAGCAGACCGAGTGCAGATGGGGCGAGTGCAGATGGGGCGGTGTTCTGGAGGAAGTGGTAAGAAAACGTTGAGGTGAAACACAGCGCTGCCCTTCCTCTGCAGTGGGTAACAACTGACTTCGAGCCCTACGGCATCAAATCAGAGCTCTGCAGATCAATACTGATGACAGAAAGCTTCTGTTTCACTCAGGACAGACGACTGCATTAACACCAGCTCCACCTAAATCAAGCTGATCTCCGCCAACTCCTTTAAAACTGTTTTACAAGCTTGATAGCTGATGAAATTCACCAAGCCAGTCAAGTCACATTTATGTCTATAGTGTTTTATAGTCTTTATAAAGATCATTTCACAGTAGTAAACGGGAAAATAACAGACTGTAAAGAGACAAAAGAGTCTTTATTCAGCTCTACTGATGATGTCAAAACACCGCTCTTCTGTTCCGATCAAAACATTAAACAGGTTCTCCCCACTCAGTGATGCACCCACTGAGAAACCTGATGAAAGTGCTCTAGTTATTGGTGATTCTATTGTACGGAACGTGAATATAGAGACACCAGCCACCATAGTCAAATGTTTACCGGGAGCCAGAGCGCCTGACATCTTGGCAAATTTAAAAGTGCTGGCTAATGCTAAACGTAAATACAGTAAGATTGTTATTCATGCCGGCGCTAATGATGTTCGACTTCGCCAGTTGGAGATCACTAAAAATAACATTAAAGAGGTGTGTGAACTTGCAAGCACGATGTCAGACACTGTAATATGCTCTGGTCCCCTCCCTGCTTACCGTGGTGATGAGATGCATAGCAGATTGTCATCACTCAATGGCTGGATGTCTAAGTGGTGCCTCACGTCACAGAGGTCAGCTAATTCTCAGCACATAGAGACTCTTTCACTCTTTCTTTTTTTTTGTACTGGCTACTGTATACAGGCCACCAGGGCACCATACAGACTTTATTAAAGAGTTTGGTGACTTTACATCCGAGTTAGTTCTGGCTGCAGATAAAGTTTTAATAGTTGGTGATTTTAATATCCATGTTGATAATGAAAAAGATGCATTGGGATCAGCATTTATAGACATTCTGAACTCTATTGGTGTTAGACAACATGTTTCAGGACCTACTCATTGTCAAAATCATACTCTAGATTTAATACTGTCACATGGAATTGATGTTGATGGTGTTGAAATTATTCAGCCAAGTGATGATATCTCAGATTATTATTTAGTTTTGTGCAAACTTCATATAGCCAAAATTGTAATTCTACTTCTTGTTACAAGTATGGTAGAACCATCACTTCTAACACAAAAGACTGCTTTTTAAGTTATCTTCCTGATGTATCCAAATTCCTTAGCATATCCAAAACCTCAGAACAACTTGATAATGTAACAGAAACTATGGACTCTCTCTTTTCTAGCACTTTAAATACAGTTGCTCCTTTACGCTTAAGGAAGGTTAAGCAAAACAGTCTGACACCATGGTATAATGAGCATACTCGCACCCTAAAGAGAGCAGCCCGAATAATGGAGTGCAGCTGAAGGAAAACAAAACTAGAGGTATTTCGTATTGCTTGGCGGGAAAGTAACCTATCCTACAGAAAAGCATTAAAAACTGCTAGATCCAATTACTTTTCTTCTCTTTTAGAAGAAAACAAACATAACCCCAGGTATTTATTCAATACAGTGGCTAAATTAACGAAAAATAAAGCCTCAACAAGTGTTGACATTTTCCAACACCACAGCAGTAATGACTTTATGAACTACTTTACTTCTAAAATCGATACTATTCGAGATAAAATTGCAACCATTCAGCCGTCAGCTACAGTATCACATCAGACAGTGCACTATAGACCCCCTGAGGAACAGTTCCACTCATTCTCTACTATAGGAGAGGAAGAATTGTATAAACTTGTTAAATCATCTAAACCAACAACATGTATGTTAGACCCTATACCATCTAAGCTCCTAAAAGAGATGCTTCCAGAAGTCATAGATCCTCTTCTGACTATTATTAATTCCTCATTGTCATTAGGATATGTCCCCAAAACCTTCAAACTGGCTGTTATTAAGCCTCTCATCAAAAAAACACAAACTGACCCCAAAGAACTAATTAATTATAGACCAATCTCGAATCTCCCTTTTCTGTCCAAGATACTAGAAAAGGTAGTATCCTCACAATTTTATTCCTTCTTAGAGAAAAATGGTATATGTGAGGATTTCCAGTCAGGATTTAGACCGTATCATAGTACTGAGACTGCTCTCCTTAGAGTTACAAATGATCTGCTCTTATCATCTGATCGTGGTTGTATCTCTCTATTAGTGTTATTGGATCTTAGTGCTGCGTTTGACACTATTGACCACAACATTCTTTTGCATAGACTTGAACACTTTGTTGGCATCAGTGGAAGTGCATTAGCATGGTTTAAATCGTACTTATATGACCGCCATCAGTTCGTAGCAGTGAATGAAGATGTATCATATTGATCACAAGTGCAGTATGGAGTACCTCAAGGCTCAGTACTAGGGCCGCTACTCTTCACGCTTCATATGTTACCCTTGGGAGATATTATCAGGAAACATGGTGTTAGCTTTAACTGTTATGCTGATGATACTCAGCTCTATATTTCTTCGCGGCCCGGTGAAACACACCAATTTGAAAAACTAATGGAATGCATAGTCGATATAAAAAACTGGATGACGAGTAATTTCTTACTGCTAAATTCTGAAAAAACAGAGGTGTTAATTATAGGACCTAAAAACTCTGCTTTTAATAACCTAGAACACTGTCTAAGACTTGATGGTTGCTCTGTCAATTCTTCATCATCAGTTAGGAACCTAGGTGTGCTATTTGATCGCAATCTTTCCTTAGAAAGCTACGTTTCTAGCATTTGTAAAACTGCATTTTTCCATCTCAAAAATATATCTAAATTACGGCCTATGCTCTCAATGTCAAATGCAGAAATGTTAATCCATGCATTTATGACCTCAAGGTTAGATTATTGTAATGCTTTATTGGGTGGTTGTTCTGCACGCTTAGTAAACAAACTACAGCTAGTCCAAAATGCAGCAGCAAGAGTTCTTACTAGAACCAGGAAGTATGACCATATTAGCCCGGTCCTGTCAACACTGCACTGGCTCCCTATCAAACATCGTAAAGATTTTAAAATATTGCTTATTACTTATAAAGCCCTGAATGGTTTAGCACCTCAGTATTTTAATGAGCTCCTTTTACATTATAATCCTCTACGTCCGCTGTGTTCTAAAAACTTTGATAATTAATAATACCTAGAAATTTGATAATACCTAGAATATCAAAATGCACAGACACTATTTAAACTGAACAGAGATGACATCACTGAATTCAATGATGAACTGCCTTTACCTGTCATTTTGCATTATTGACAAACTGTCTTCCTAATGAATGTTGTTCAGTTGCTTTGACGCAATGTATTTTGTTTAAATTAAGAGAATAAGGACAACCCGTTTAGACCATGCGCCCCGGTGCATGGACCGTTTTTCCGTCGTTAAAATAGCAAAAGGTGATTTGGACACGCCCTGAGTGCACCTGCGCCATGCGCTCTACACTTTGTGTTTAGATCGTTAAAATAAGGCCCTATGTTTGTGTGAACATTGAAATACTGTAATTCTGTGAATATGTGTGTATATTTGTCGAGTCAGCGTGAGGTAATCGACAAGGGCATGGACAAATGGCGAGCATGATTTCACCGAGTACAGCATGTTCCTGGATCAATATAGTTTTTGATCCAGGAACAATATTCCAATCAACCAATCAGAATTGAGATATAACTTTTCAGAATATATCTGTTTTAAGCTTACAATCAGGGTTCGGTGCTTCTACACCTTGTTAATCAGCTCTCATTTCCCACTGATTTTAGGAATCAATTATGAATAGGGTTAGGTTTAGGGATTGGGTTTAGTCTCGATAATAATGTTGATCCAGAATCATCAGAAGATGTGGATCCAGGAACATTTCTTACTTGGCAAAATCACGCGACCTGGACAAATACAGATGCTTCCTGCAAATGTTTTTTTTATGAGTGAAATCATACTCAACACAGAGCATGAAGACGAGACATGTTTCAAAGGTCATAGATGTTTTTCAAAGAAATTGTTCTTGTTTATTACACACACGGAAAAAGAACATAGAAATACCAGGTTCCCATTCCTTCTCTTTCTTTGCACTGAGAGTTTACTTACATAAACCTGCTTACAGTTTTGCACAACAGGGAAACTCACTTTTTCTGAACATGCAAAATATTTCTTATTTATTATTACATTTGTTTGCCTCTCTGTGCCCATATACTGTATTTTGCCATTGCCAAATTCTCAATAAAACTCTAAGAATAAATTTTGACTGTATTTTACTGTTTCTTTAAGACTACACCAGCTCTCCCTTCCAAGACATTAATCTGCACAAAAATCCTGACAATTGAGCCGTCGTCTGATGGAGATAAAAACAATAGCTGTGCAGTGATTTCGGCTATATTTGCTTATAAAATGAGGGAAGCAATATGACATCTGTTTTAAAGCGCTCGATGAACAGAGCAGACGCAAACATCTCAGAAACTAAACAAGGTTTGTCCAAGAAATGAAATTTGTGGCTAGACGTTTTTATTTATTTTAAACATTTATTTTAATGTCACTAAATCTAGAGATAAAGTCGCTAAGTTGGCATCTACATTCCTCTAACTACAGGCCACGGGTCAAAACTGTGCGCTGCGTTAATCACGCGTTAAATAAGTGCAGCTACAATTAGTTTGCGTTAATGAATTATTATTAACGTGTTAATTTTGACAGCCCTAATACATATTGTGTGTGTGTATAATGTGTGTGTGTACATGTAGGCTACATGTTTTGTTCATAACACTCTTTAAGGGAAATCACACTGTACTGTTGTTTCTGTTTTGTCCTGCTCAGTTCATCGCTAGTTGTTTGTAGCGTCCTCATCTAAATATATATATATATAAAATTAAATTAAATTAAATTTATGCATTTGGCAGACGCTTTTATCCAAAGCGACTTACAGTGCATTCAGGCTATCAATTTTTACCTATCATGTGTTCCCGGGGAATCGGACCCCCAACATTGCGCTTGAGAACGCTCTACCAATTGAGCTACAGGAACACACACACATATATATATATATATATTCCTTCTTTAATTCACAAATAATAACATCACACGATCTGTAGTTTATCAAGTTCTGTGCGTTCCTCAAATCAATGCAAAGCTGTAATTACATAAAGAGAGAGCTTATGTTATATGGAAATTTCTCTGAATTATAACGAAAACAGTGCAAAAAGAGTTTGGAGAACATGAGGGATGGATTCATCTCCTTCAATTTTCACAACTAGAATTAATTTTCAAGTGCCAACCAAAAGCAACAATGATTTTATTAACAGAGCATCTGCTCAAGCTGATCTCCTCTTTCATGCTTTGATATAAACACAGAAGCTGAAGTCGTCATGCAGGTTTCAGTCTTTGTTTAGCTTGCACTGGAAGCACAACGACCCACAGATCTGGTTATGATTACACACTCTTCAGCTGGAAGAACCGGTACGAAGCTGAACTGAAGGAGAGTTCATTACAACTCCAAAACACGGAGATCTGCTCAATATCACTCTCAGTACAAAAGATACAGACGCTGACACTGGGACGCTTTCACGCCTTTGAGTATTATTCACCCTGAACAGAGTGTCTACATGCTCTCCTTCAGGTCCTCTGAACAGAGTTCTCACACACAGATGCAGAGTATCATGGTATTATTATCACATACATATATACATCCTCAAGTTTATAACATGTCCACAGAAAACTATATATGGACATGTTAATAATATGTATAATTCATTTATATATGATAATATATGTAGCAAAAAAAATCATTTGTATAGAAATGTATATTATTTATGAGGTGCGTGTTTGGTATAATTTAGAGGTGAATATTATTTAGTGATATGAGTTCTGCTCCGAACACAAAATAATAAAGAAGAAATATTGCAGTAAAAGATAGTGAACAGGGCTCCAGACTGCGATTAAAATGGTCAAAAATTTGTTTGAATTAATTTATTAATTAATAATGTATTAATTATATATTAATGTGTTTTTGCTGAAACTATGATTTGAAAAGTATGCATGTAGTGCCTTTTTCCTGATGTTTTGCCATCATCACACCTTTAGTTGTTGACGTAATAAACAGAAACGATGCGCATCAGTTTTAGTGTGAGACAGAGCTGATCTGGAGCAGCTGAAGCAGTGTGAGAGACACGAGGAAACGTCAGGAGACGTGAGGAACACAGAGACACGAGGAACACAGAGACGTGAAGAACACAGAGACACGAGGAACACAGAGACGTGAGGAACACAGAGACACGAGGAACACAGAGACGTGAAGAACACAGAGACACGAGGAACACAGAGACGTGAGGAACACAGAGACACGAGGAACACAGAGACGTGAAGAACACAGAGACACGAGGAAACGTCAGGAGACGTGAGGAACAGAGAGACGTGAAGAACACAGAGACACGAGGAACACAGAGACGTGAGGAACACAGAGACACGAGGAAACGTCAGGAGACGTGAGGAACTCAGAGACACGAGGAAACGTCAGGAGACGTGAGGAACAGAGACGTGAAGAACACAGAGACGTGAGGAACACAGAGACACGAGGAACACAGAGACGTGAGGAACACAGAGACACGAGGAACACAGAGACGTGAGGAACACAGAGACACGAGGAACACAGAGACGTGAGGAACACAGAGACACGAGGAAACGTCAGGAGACGTGAGGAACAGAGACGTGAAGAACATAGAGGCACGAGGAACACAGAGACGTGAGGAACACAGAGACACGAGGAAACGTCAGGAGACGTGAGGAACAGAGACGTGAGGAACACAGAGACGTGAGGAAACCTGAGGAAAGTCTGTTTGGTGCACATCTACAACAGGTAAAGCTGGCAGCTGTATAGATACCGGCAATATCATTAACAGCTCATGTTTATAATTGATACTAATATGGCTTCTTCTTGTCGAGATCTTAGTCTGTATGCTGTTCTGTTAAAAGAAGGCAGGTCATTTGGGTCAAAAACATGTTTTGTTGTGCTGCTTGAAAGTCTCTTCACATCCCAATAGCAGTCACTGATTTAAGTGTCTAAATGTATTTATATATCGTCTGTGGAAGGCGTAGGACCATAAATTGTTCGTCCAATCAAGATGTACGGTCTGAACAATGCGACCTGAGACGTCATCAGCGTTTCCAGCGAGAGCGATGGATGATTTCTCATCGTATCTTAGGTTTCTGATCTGTCTGAGAGCCGTCATGTGTTCTGAGACTGATTACACAGATCTAGCTATGAAGAAATCCCCTACATTAATTCATTAACTTCATATTATTTGTAGTGCACGTGCTGTCTAATAATCGCAATAAGCTTTGAGCTCTGTTACATTTTAATAAATAAAATATCAGCTTTAAAATTCTGACAAATTAATAGCAAAATTTAAACAATAGATACAGTTTTGGTGCTCTTTATTGCGGCATGAGAGAATGCTTTAGTGCCTCGTATCTTTCTCTTTACTACTGTAGTATGAAATGAACATGAATGAACATTAGAAGGTATAAGATACAGAACAGGTTACTGAAATGTCTGATGTTAATACTCACTAAACGTGTAAAGATTAAACAAAGCCATGTAACAGTACATTCACCTCAGAATAACTATCAGGCGTCCATAAGCTCAGAAATCAGCTACACAAAAATAACTATAAAGAGGAACATTTAGCTAAATGTATGCGCTATATTATGTATTAATATTTTCACTTAACCTGTTGTCTACATGATAAGAAACAAATATAATATAAAATGCATGTGTGTTTATGGCCCATGACAACATTTATAGGAGCCTGAACTACACTGGAGGACAGAGTTAGGGTCAGTGATGTTGACACTGATTCTGTTTTATAAACATTCTCTGTGACCGTATCACTCTCAAAGACACACACACACACACACACACATTGAGCTAAATGTCAATATTTGAAAGACTGAATTCGTAGAGCTAATATTGTGATATTGCCGTTTGTGCAGAGCAGGTCAGAGTGTAATGAGCTCTCAGACTGATGTAGAGAAACAGTCGAAGTGTTGTGTGATGATCCATTATACTCTGCTTCATGCCAGCCGTATTTCATCACTGACATAAGCTTTTCTGTTCTTTAATGAGGCTGAGCAGAAAAGGGAAGTTCAACTCAAACGTTTCAGGAAGGTTGTATTTAACTTGACCACATCTGCTAGAAACATCGGTCTGTTATGCCAACACAGTGTGGGAATGTTTCACAAGTGTTTTTAGCTTGTTATCAGAGAATAATCATTTGTGTGAGAAGCACGAGTCCGAGTCAAGCTGAGCGTGTGAACACTGTTCACCTGTGAAGGTGCAGGACACAAACGCTGTACTACTGACAGACAGCAGCACACACCTGACCTACAGAATGACGGCAAGAGAGCCATTGTTCTGCCTGCTATTATAAACATGAAGCACTTATCTTGCGCAATATTTACTGCCTTGAACCAAATGACCGCTGAACAGTGAGGACAATATTTATTTGATCCCCAGCTGATTTTGTAAGTTTGCCCACTTACAAAAGAAATGAAGGGTCTGTAATTTTTATGGTAGGTTTATTTAAATGGATAAAGACAGAATATCAATCAAAAAAATCCGAAAAAAACAACATATTATATAAAGGTTAGACATTGATTTGCTTTTCAGTAAATGTAATAAGTATTAGATCCCCACCAACCAGCAAGAACTCTTGGTTATGTGTCCTTGTGGAGCACAGATTAGAGCTGCCACTTTAAGAAGTTACTCCTAATATCAGCTGGTTAGGTGTATAAGACACCTGTCCACACGAGCTGTGTCTTCCATCACAACCTCTCCACCACCAGCAAGACCAAAGAGCAGTCGAAGGATGTCAGAGACAAGATTGTAGATCTGCACAAGACTGGAATGGGCTACTAGTCCATCAGCAAGAAGCTTGGAGGAGACAACTGTTAGTGTGATTATTCAGAAATGGAAGAAATACAAAACAACCCTCAGTCAGCTTTGGTCTGGAGCTCTGTGTAAGATCTCTCCTCATGCGGTGAGGATGATCATGAAGATGAGGGATCAGCCCAGAACTACACGAGAGGAGCTTGTTGACTGAAGTCCTGCAGCGCTTGCTCAAGAAGACACATGTACAGACCCCTCTAAAGTCAGCCAGAGAACGTCTAATGATTCAGAGAAGACTTGGGAGAAAGTGCTGTGGTCAGATGAGACCAAAACTGAGCTCTTTGGCTTGAACTCGACTCGCCGTGTTTGGAGGAAGAGAAATGATGACTATGAAACCAAGAACAGCATCCTACAGTCAAGCACAGAGCTGAAACATTATACTTCAGGGCTGTTTTTCTGTGTAGGGTACAGGACGACTTCATGTTCTGTAAAATCTTGGAGGAGAACCTCTTTCCCTCAGCCAGAACACTGAAGATGGGTCATGGATGGGTCTTCCAGATGGACAATGACCCGAAACACACCTCCAAGACAACAAAGGAGTGTCTCGAGAAGAAGCAGATGGAGGTCATGGAGAGCCGAGCCAGTGTCCAGACCTCAATCCTGTAGAAGATCTGTGGAGAGATGAAACTTTCAGCTGCCAAACAACAGCCAAGAAACCCTAAAGATTTAGAGCGGATCTGTAAAGAGTGGATCAGAATCGCTCCTGAGATGTGTGCACACCTGCTGACCAACTACAAGAAACATCTGACCTCTCTGTGCTCCCCAACAAGGGTTTCTGCTCCAAGTACTGAATCATGTTTGGCTTGGGGAACAAATACTTACAGTATCTCACTCACTGAAATACAAATCAATTTCTAACCTTTATATAATGTTTTTTTTCTGGATTTTTGGTTGGTATTCTGTCTCTATATGTTAAAATAAACCTGCCATAAAAATACAAACCCTTCTTTTCTTTTCTTTTCTTTTTTTTGTAAGTGGTCAAAATTACAAAACCAGCGGGAGATCAGGTAAATATTTCCCCACTGTACAACACTAGACCAGTGACTCTGAAGTAATAGGCGATGAATGACCTGAGAGTGAATATGGACATGATAAACGGGCAGATGGATGCATTATACATGTGTCTCGCTGGCTGCCAGCATCTGCTGTGTTTCCTAATAACACACATAAAGCTGTTTGCAGAAGCTCGCTGCAGAATCCTAGGCAGCTTGGATTTCTTGTAAATCACGTGACTTTATCTCCAGCAGCACTTCTGCAGCGTGACCTGACGGAGTCGCCGTTGAGAGGAAACACTGGCATTTACAAGAAATCCCTGAGTATCGCTGGAATCCACCCTGCTTCCCTGCATGCCATACTTCACATTACTAACTGCTCATCTTTGAAACATAAAACCAACAACACCCTGGCATCTTTCAAGGATATGAGAATATCTGTCTTTAACAACAGGATAAAAGTCAGAAAAAAGGCACAGCAACAGGAGCCTTGAAAACAACTCTGCGGAAGCTCCTTCACATCTGAAGGGTTCATATTAGTGTCTAGGAGTAAATATACCCTTAACATAGTAATATGTACTCTTAGGATACAAATACAAGACTTTAAAGGGGTTTTCAAGCACATGGTGTAGTTTACAGTCATTTGAACATCAGCAGCTGTTTTTAAGCAGCGCTGAGAAACAGCTTTAGTGCGGAAAAGGAAGCACATGCGGATCACATGCGTTTCACATACTCTCCGCATGTGGAAGCGTGCATGAGGTAGTGGTGAGCAATTAAACAGACATCGAGTCATTGTGATTGTGCAATTCACACTTGAAAACTTGTGCTTTTTGTATTACCTGAGCCTCTTTGATTTCATATCATCACTGTTGCATTGCACTAAAACAGACAGAGAGTTTGAGCTTGTGCTGCTTGAAATGCCAGTTTGCAGAGTGATGCATGGAAATACAGTGAGAACGAGTTTTACATAATCCGGCTCGCAGCATACCATACGTCCGATCTCTGATGACTGATGAAGTGTTTGTTATTTCAAGCAGTCTGCTGTAGAATCATAGTGGAAAATAAGACATTTGCAAAAGCAAGTTAACAAAGCCCAGCGTGACCTCAAACACTGACTAGAGAATGATGCAGCGTTCCTGCAAAAGTATGCCTACATTTCAATGTGTGTTTGTGTCCACTGCAAGCTCAAAACCGCATCTTCTGTTTATTTCCTCACATTGTGTGAAGAGACAATCATCTGCCACAGAAGGTGACCTTAAACACCCACAGGGAAGAATCAAACCTGCCGCTGTTGTTAGACATTTATGGATCATTAAAACTTTGCGTGACACGTATGAATGTTTGGATGCATTATAGGTTTCAATATCTCTCAATGTTAAAAGAGTTATCACTATGAAGAGGTTAGTCATTTAAAACATCAGTTATAAAATCCCTGCACTCATCTGATGCAGTGTGGGTTTACAGACCCAGTTCATCAGCTCGAGTGAGGCATGTTCTGAGTTATCATGTAAATGCATGACAAATGTGACTACAAGTTCTTCTAGGTCAAGAGCAATGCATTTCTTATTTCAGTCAGGAGCTTGAACAAAGGCATTGTTTGCATACGAATGTCTATGGAAATGCTGCTTGTTTTTCTGCTGATCACCATGGCATACAGGCCAAACAACAAAGTTCAGATTCAGTGCTGATATCTTGATGATTAACTGACATACTTTGACATATTTTGATTGCCTCTGGTTATGAAAGCATGTGATCATATGAAGATATAGAGTTGACAGACAAGACGCTCCACTGCACTGACTCTCACTGGGCTTAAACATAGTACATTAGATTAAACCTCAGATAAATCTGATCAATGATTCATTAACATATATTAGATATGAGTAAACACAGTCTGGAGTGCTTGATTCTGACCGGTCAATCTCTGCACTCAACAAACCAGGTCTGAATAATAGTAATGCTGTATATCTGACCCACCAAACCTCAGGTCATGTGTTCATTTATTAAAGAAGCCTTCAGTCTACAGTCATAGTGATGGAAAACTGAATTGTGAATGTGAAACTCAAAGATTAATGAATACATTTTATGACATTTAAAACTATTACTAATTATGATGAATGCTTATGAATGACGCGGGACACAACATGAGCACGAGGTTTAGACTGAATACCAGTGCTGGGTGTAAACCATTATTAATGATTAATTACTGCCATTTAATTACTTTTCCTTTGAAAATATAAAGAAAGGGATTACTCTTAACTTTTCTGTGTTACGATTACAGTAACTGATGTAATTCCTTTGAATGAAGTAAAGATCTCTACATAAAAGCAAGTTGATTAACACAATTTTAATCTCCCTTTAAATGCTCAGTATTTAATCAATGATTTATGCACTTTTATCATCTATCCTTGTTTTGCTCAACTGGTTCGAGGGTGTTAGGAGGTTTAGAAAGAATTTGTATAAGTATTACAATACTTTGTAGAGAAAGTGCTTAGTACGTAATCTGATTACACTATTGAAGGTGTAATTAGTAGCTAGTAATTACAGTTCTTTTCATCTGCTCACACAGAGAATCTTTCCCTGTCTCAGTTTCTGAAAGCTGACACACCAGATCTACAAACCAGACACTAATCATCAGACTTTGACTCAGTTTTTATTTCAGAAAAAAACTTTTGGCAAAACTATATGATATATCTAAAAATATCATGTTTTGGTAAATGTGTTTGCAACATAAGACAAATGTTTGCTTTTGATATGTGTATGTGATATTTTGAATTCAGTGCTTAATTTTGCAAGAGATGTGAGGTATTTTGCGTTTTGTGTGTGCAATTCTTGTATTTCTTAGTTTTGGGGCAAAGTTTTAAAAATGTTTAAGCAGTTCTAAATAATTGTAAAATAATAATACTGTACAATGCTATGTCTCAAAGTACTATGGTGCAGCGGAAAGCACTTGTTTTATCCTTCAGTTAAAGAGTTTTACATTTCATTCCTGAATATGTAAATTCAATCCTCAGCGATAGTGTTATTCACGGTCGACAAGTCAAGTCAAGTCACCTTTATCTATAGTGCTTTTAACAAAACAGATTTTGTCGAAGCTCTTTAGAGAGAGAGAGAGAGAGAGAGAGAGAGAGTGTGTGTGTGTGTGTGTGTGTGTGCGCGTGCGTGTGTGTGTGTGTGTGTGTGTGTGCGTGCGTGTGTGCGCGCGCGCGCGCGTGTGTGTGTGTGTGTGCGTGCGTGTGTGCGCGCGCGCGCGCGCGTGTGTGTGTGTGTGTGTGCGTGCGTGTGTGCGCGCGCGCGCGCGTGTGTGTGTGTGTGTGTGTGTGTGCGTGTGTGCGCGCGCGCGCGTGTGTGTGTGTGTGTGTGTGTGTTCTCTGTAGATGTGTGGGGTTACTCTGCCCCCTGCTGGACACTGCAGGCACAGCGCATCTGCCGCGTTACTCTACACAGAATCTACATTACCATGAACAGCCGTAAACGTGATCACAAAGAGACAGAGAAACTAAACAACACGAACTAAACAATGAAGGCACAATAACTGACTCCTGAGCGAACCCTGAACGTTCTCCTGAAGCGTCGTTGATCAGAGCATCCCGTTCTCCGGCAGAAACCGCGGGGCGTGACGTCATCACGACCGTTACACGACCGCTCAACGATTTCAGCGCAAATATCATGAGTCTCTTCACGATCGCAGCCAGTGTAACGATAGCAGGTAACGTTAACGGGGATCTAAACTGGACTCACGGTGCCACAACATTTTAACGCCGAGTCACTTTCTCTTTCACATTCACCAACAGCAAAGCGTTCAGATCGCCACAGAACGTGAAATTCTCAATGAAATTCCCAAAACTCATCAATTCTCAGGCCAGCAGATATCTGTGAATGTTATGTTTGCTATGAGACATCTGTAAACCCTGACATTAAACCCGTTTGTGGAGATGCTGGGGTGAAAGCAAACAGCTGCAGTCATGAAGAACAATCAAGAACACAAACTAGATTCGTTAACTAAAATAAGATTGAAGGGTTGAAACACGCTTACCAAGAGTCGATCGTGGTGTTTAATGAACAGAATAAATGTGTTTAATCCGAGCTCGAGAAGGACAGAAAGGTACCAGACGAGCACAAATACACTGAAGGCTTTAAACCTCTCTTTCACTTTCGCTTTACTCAGATGTGAAGGAGGTGATGAGAGGAATTCACCAGAAACCAGAAACTGCTGGAAATGACCTTCAGATAGAAACCATCAGACAGTTTAAGAAAAGCTCTGTCTATCCTCGTTTAGATGATCGGGTCTTAATGTGGGGTTTATTCTTCAGACAATCCTATGAGCTCCATTCATTCTCTTCCATTTTTAATTCTAGCCTACAACACTAAAATAAAATAAGGTTACACTCTATTTTAAAGTGTCCTTGTTAGTGCAATTATACATATAAGTCTACTGAGTAATATTATTTAATTAACTACATGCACTTACTGTAGGGTTGACATGGGTTCACTTAGAGATATTAATTTGAGAGAAGGTCATATTAACTCGAGTTTAAACAAACCTGCGTGACCAGAGCAAACAGGGATTATCAGAGATGGTTCATTAATGTTTGATTTTGAATTAAGAAATTATTATATTATTTATTATAGAAATTATTACATTATTAAATTATTGTATTAACCACAGGCCTTATCTACCGGACTGTATTACATGCAGAAGTCAGCATTCAAATAAAGTTTATCATGAATAAAAATAAATATATCCATCCTACAGTCTTTTAAGCCCATTATAAGTCCATTAACTGATCGTCTTTTTCCTGTTATATAAATATATTATTATAATTATTAGCCTATTATTTTTGCTTATATTTTTATATTAGTTTATTAATTTTTCCCTTCATTACGATCTCTTAACGTTCTGAAAATTTTTGTAAATAACAGCCTACTGTAAATGCCAATCAAGCTTTGATTATGCTGACTCAAATTTTTGCCAGAATGGAGATTAAAATTTAATATATTTCATTTTATTTTGGCTAATTAATAGACCATAATTATAAATACTATAGTGTTTCATTGAGGAATTAAACATTCATGTAGTTTCATTTGTAAATGAAAACACAACATGCTCATTTATCATCACATATGGGCGTAAATACAATCATTACGTCAAAACTTTAATTGTTAGGCGTTTATTTGCAAGAATTATGGTGGGCTAGCAAATGCTAGCATAGTTATACAAAAAAACATTAAATATGTAAAGCCATACACAAACTGAAAGGGAAAATAAGCATATATAACAATAAATATAAAAATATAGCCCTAATAAGTTAATGTAATAATTATAATAATTATAATATACAAATATTAAATTAAATGTTAATAAAAAGTTTTATCCATTTTTGCTAATCCTGGGTTGCTATGGTCAAGGTTTACGCAATAAACTCTTGGCCATGAGAAACATATGTTGTTCCCTCAACATAACATCATCCAACATTTCGGAGGGGTAGTAAGGCTCCAGCTGTAGAGGCTGAGGCCGAGTCCCCTGCTCCATCATGGCCAACCCTATTAGGTACCACTCACCCCCCTCCACTTTGGATGTTATGTGCCGTGAGGTCAAGCCTTCCAGAGGGGGGCATTATGTCACACTCTGCCCTGTGTTTTGTGTGTGTTTTTGCTCATGTTAATTGATTACATCCCATGTGTGTCTAGTCTGTTATCCCATTTGTCTGTCTATAAATAGTGTTTTCTGTTTTGAGTTCACTGTCGGCTGTGAAATGTCTTCTTGAGATCCTGTGGTTCCTCGTCGTGATTATATTAAAACTCCATGTTGAAGAAATCTCCTGCGTCTCCTAACCCTAACATCTAGTGAAAGAGAAAACAGAAGTGATTCCTTTGCACTGGTGTCAATGGTGGCAGATGCTCTTTGCACCTCAGTTTATTGTAGTATATTATGAAACAGTATGCAACCCATTCAGTGTATGCTTATTAAAATCTATGTTGCATTATTGGGAGCTTGCTTGCCCTGTCCCTTCAACATTTAAATCATGAACTTTACAACGGTAAATTTTCCATCCACTGAACCACAGTCTCTAAATATTGTGTAAATGTCATAAAATATCAAATATTTTGAAATCCTTAAACGAGATGGAATCACAGTTTGAAGCCAGTAACATCAGAGTCGGTGTCCATCATACACTACATGAAATCTGTCATCTCTGACTGACCAAAGCCTGCAGAACGCCCCTGACGCTGACTCCAGATCTGTGGAGTAGTTTATTCCAGCCTTAACTCTGAGTAAACTTATGAATGTCAGGAATCTGTAAAGATCATGAGAACTTTAGTTGATTTTGCATATTATTACTAGAGCTTCCATGTTCGATGTTAGTTCACTTCTCAAAATCTGTAGCATGTCTTGCTGAGTGTTTCCACTGAACTGAGAAGAAAAATCTCTCGGGTCTTTATCAACTCAGGTCTCTCTATCAACCATGCTTCTCAACAATGTCTTAAGATTCGTTTTTTGGTAATTTGGGTCACAAACCATCTGATAGAATCAGAGTTTCTATGTGGTGTGGGTCACTAAACAATACAAATATTAAAGATTCATCAAGAGTCAAGAGTGTGTCAGTGATTCCAACGCTCAGCCCATTCTCTGATTATTCAGACTGAGAGCTTGCTGGAAATACTGATATACTGACATCTCGCTTGCCATGCAGACAGCCTGAGAGACACAAATGCTCTCTGTTTTACATGACATGTTTGATCATTGCTTGAAGACTTGATCATTGCATCAAAAATGGTAATTCAGTGATGTCATCATAGATGTGTACTTCGACTAAATAATAACTAATCTGTCATTTAAATAACTAAATCAAACCCACAGGCAGCAGAGCACCATTACAAATATCATCATCATCATCATCATCACTTGTCGTCCAATAAATACCCAGTGAATGCATAAACTAGATTATATCCCACTGAAACATCCAAAAATCCCCAAATCTGTTGTTTTCTGCAGGCATTTGCGGTTAACCTCCTGATGGCGTAAACTCGTTGCACTGAGCAAAAGGACATGTATTGTCTTCGTATCTGTCATTGATAATACACTCACTGCAGGTTCTGTCATCAAAAACATCGCAGCTTGTTTGCACTTGCTAGGTGTTTCTTCTCAGAATCTGGATTGCTCTTGTGATAGGATTTGATGAATGAGAAAAAAATAGCAGGCATTTTCAAAAATGATATTCAAACCTCAGGCTCTTGATAGCAGTCAGAATCAAGTATTTTCCAGATGGAAGGATGATGCTGTGCAGTTTCACTCCCATTAGAGCTCATCAGATTTCAAGCATTTGTAATTCTTTTGGCTCCTTTTATTGGAAAATGTGGCTTGGATTAGTTGCTATGTACATAATATTTGAGGACCAATTGTGTGACAAGACTCACAGTCTTCCTTCATGTGCCCAGGTAGAGGATAGCAGTGTTCTTCTCCAAACATCTCCAGGAGCTTCCAAAGACCAAAGACCTAAACACCAAAGCTGACCTCTGAAACATGTTCTAATTCAGAGGCTTTGGACAAAAAGACATTTTTACAGTCAGCTGATTCAACTGTAATCTCCAGTACTGGCAGAATGGGAAATTATGATGACGACACCGCCTTTCTGGGGCAAAAGGGACCATTTTTTCTCATCCTTTTCTTTCTCTTGAATGCCGTCTACATTTCCACGGGGCTTCACAGCCTCTACATAGTTTTTGTTGGGGCTTCACCGTCACATCACTGTCGGATAGCAGATGGAAATCTGACTGAAGAATGGCTGAAAGCCAGTATTCCCAATGAGATGGTCAATGGAAAACTGCAGCCAAGTCAGTGTTGGAGATACAGCCTGGAGACGGTCAGAAACCTGTCTGCACAGGGTTACTCTCCGCTGGAGGTCAATCTGACAGACATTACACTGGAGACGTGTGTGGACGGATGGAGCTACAGCACAGAAATATACCACTCCACCATTGTCTCTGAGGTGAGTGCATGCATGCAAAACTCTTTTTAATCTTTACACACAAATCCAAGAATTGCACACACAAAATGCTAAATGCCTCACAAGTCTTGCAAAATGAAGCACCACATTCAACATATCACAAATTTATCTCAAAAGCAAACATTTGTCTTAAATTGCAAACACATTTGCCATAATGTTATATTTTTGTATACTGTACATCATATACTGTATACACAGTTATTAAAACATTAAGCTCTTGTTTACATTTCTGTACAAGATTGAAAGTAACTGGCAGAGAGATGTTGAAAAATTCACAGTAAACACGAAAGCAAGCTTGAGAGCTAACTTTTTAAACTTGTTTTTACTGATTGTGAATACAGCATTACACAGAACCAAACACATTAAACGTGTAGTTGTGTAGATGTGTGTTTCTATACCTTTTCTAAAGCATGTTCAGTGAAACACATGTGAGGAGTTAGTGATGAGTTAGTGTGAATCTTTGATGGGTTGTTTGTGTGTTGCATAGAGAATGTTATGTTGTGTTTTGCAAAAAGTGATTTATGAAATAGTCAAAGTTTCATAGTCAAATGCTGAGAATCAGTGTATGGTTTTGTAGATTTAGTGTGTTCCCAGCTAACAGAATTTTGTTACAAGGACGTTCTCCAAATATTCAGTATTCATTCTAGAAACATTTAAAATATCCAGTTTTGATTTTAGAGGAACATTTTTAAAAGGTATGATGTTCCTCAAAAGTTCTGTCAATTTAATTTTGATTTAAACTTCAACATTCTAGGAACACTGATTTGTAACATTCCAAGAACATAAAAATGTCCAGTTTCCTTAATGTTAGTATAATGTTATTTAAAGGTTAGTATGATGTTCCTGAAACATTCAATCATTCAAACACCTGCTGTGAACAAGCACTGAAAGAAAGAGAAATAAGAACACAAAATACAACTTTCTTCAGCTACAGCCTTAGATGAACTGAAGATACAAGACTTTAAATCTCTCAAGATCTGATTAAACAACTCCACAAACAGCATCACCAGCTTCAGTTATTACT
This sequence comes from Carassius carassius, assembly GCF_963082965.1. Taxonomy (NCBI): domain Eukaryota; kingdom Metazoa; phylum Chordata; class Actinopteri; order Cypriniformes; family Cyprinidae; genus Carassius; species Carassius carassius. The sequence continues at coordinate 30,241,143 of NC_081790.1, forward strand.
TACCAGATTTACTTTATTTCTGTTAAACATCTACAGAACGTCTACACTCACTCAACAAACCTAAACAGTGGTGACAATCAAAAAAACATTGCAACAATGCATGCTGGGAGCCCTGAACGTATTTTGTGTGCTGGTGTGAAGTATGTCATCATTGTTGTGATTCATACACTTAATGTTGATGTATCAGTGACACAAAACATGTTTTAAACAATAAGTTAACAATGACAGTATTTATACACTCCCAATCCTCAACATTCAGCATCTGAAGTGCAACAACAAGAGCGCTACTTTGAGCTACTTAAACCACTTTAATGCAGTCATTTATCTGTCACTAAAACAGACATGTTGAGCTGATTTATCAACACAGAAATGTTTTCTGAAAACTTGCAGTTGTTGCAAAAGAAGCAACTCAATAAAAGTCAAGGGTCAAGAGCCCAACTAAATCAAACACTGATCTCCATGATGGTGACATGAAACATTTTCAATTAGACGTCAACATGTAAACCTCTGTTAATTCTCAATAAGAACTTTTGTAGATGTGTGACAGAAATAAAGTAAATCTGGTAAGTAATAACTGAAGCTGGTGATGCTGTTTGTGGAGTTGTTTAATCAGATCTTGAGAGATTTAAAGTCTTGTATCTTCAGTTCGTCTAAGGCTGTAGCTGAAGAAAGTTGTATTTTGTGTTCTTATTTCTCTTTCTTTCAGTGCTTGTTCACAGCAGGTGTTTGAATGATTGAATGTTTCAGGAACATCATACTAACCTTTAAATAACATTATACTAACATTAAGGAAACTGGACATTTTATGTTCTTGGAATGTTACAAATCAGTGTTCCTAGAATTTTTTATTTTAAATCAAAATTAAGTTGACAGAACGTTTGAGGAATGTCATACCTTTTAAAAATGTTCCTCTAACATCAAAACTGGATATTTTAAATGTTCCTAGAACCAATACTGAATATTTGGAGAACGTTCTTGTGACAAAATTCTGTTAGCTGGGTTCTTCTCCTGTTTGAGTGTCAGCTTTCAGAAATTTTGTGACAAGGAAAGATTTTTTGTGTAAGGAGTTACATTTTTTACATGTTAACTGAATCTTTTTCCACAGCTAGCCCTAAATTAAGTTGTTCTGTTGTGTGTTCTGGTGCAGTGGGATTTGGTGTGTGACAGCGAGTGGAAAGTCCCGTTCGCAAGCTCAACTCTATATATGGGCTACTTGCTGGGCTCTCTTGTTTCTGGACAGTTTTCTGACAGGTACTGCTTTCATCCACACGTCATAATCAGTGCAAACATTCACAACCATTTTAGTTTACTGCAAGTGGTCTGTTCCCTCCTCAAAACTCACAACGCTGTTAGAGACCCATCCACAGTGTAAAGCATGTGAGCAGTGACGTCGTGTGTCTCGTGTCTCATCAGGTTCGGCAGGAGGAAGGTTTTCTTCATGTCACTGGCAGCAGAAGCACTCGTGATGCTCGCGCAGTCCTTCTCCGACTCGTGGCTGGTCTTTTGTGTTCTGTATTTTTTTGTTGGCACAGTCCAAATATCCGTGTACATCACAGCATTTGTTCTTGGTAAGCATACTATAAAGTAAGATATCACTGAAGTGAATATAATCCAATGATATTTAGAACTATTTCACTGCCCGAGATCCGCTGGAAATGTGTGAGCTTGCACTCTTAAAAATAAAGGTTTCAAATAGGGTTTTTCACAACAATGCCTCAGAAGAACCATTTGTAAGAACCATCCAAAGAAACTTTCAGTGAAATTTTTTTTTCTTAGTTTGAGGAACATTTTACAGTTTTTCTCGATTGCTAACACACAATTCATGAAAAATTCACAATCTCAGAACTACACACCAGCTTGTGCAAACTTTAAACTTCCAGGTCAAAATCAAATAGTTTAGTCAAAAACATTTTCTCTATAGTATACTCTATAGTAACACACACACTGCCTGACTGCCTAGAGAGCACTAGTGAGATCACTTCAAAACACTCCTAAAAAAAACTCATTTCGGGGAACAGGGATCCTTTAACTAGTCAATGACTGTTACAGTATAGGACATCAATGGGGGGGATGTGGATACAGTAAAATTCAGCATTAAACTGTAAGAAAAGTTTACTTTCATTACTGTAAAGAATAAATCTTACAGTAGATGAAAAGCACTAGTAGAGATAAGTTCAAAGACAAAACAACAAAATATACAGTTAAAATACGTTGGAATACTGTCAGTTAGTTAAGTAAATAAGTAAATTCTTTCATTCATTCATTCATTCATTCATTCATTCATTCAGCATCCTCTGCCAGACTACATTACAGTATTGGTAGTATCCGCAGGTTCTTAGTCTTCGGACAAAAGACTTCTCTGCCTCTAGACAGTCATCTCTCAGTTCTGCACAAATGCAGTACATGTGAGGACTACTGGGCTACAAATCAATGTAACAGTAATGAGTTTGAGGGTGTACTGAACAACATGTGCTACAGTATTTACAGTACACAGAATAATGAAAGTTGTCTCATCTGAAGTACTGTAATGATGCTGTATGTGTATTGTGTGAGTAGTATTGAAACCCTGTAAATGATCCTGTAGACCTCATGTAGGGTCAGTCCATGCAAAACAACATCCTCAACTATAGTGCTGTGTGTTTCATCAGGAACAAATGACCTTTGACCTCATCCCATTCGTATTTATTTCCGCCTCTTATTCCTCTTTGTCTCTCACTACCAGGATTCATTTTCCAAAACTCATAATCAGCTGTGCTCTTGTTCATATCACCCTGAGATTCTGACCTGTGTGTCATCAGCTATGCTACTGAATGTTCACACGTGGATAAATGTGTTTTGCATTTTTTAATACTTGAGTTAATTATAGTGTTTTCTGCAAATTTATTTTGCTAAATTATTTTTGTGTAGAGTTTTGCAGATAACACTGAGCAAATTTTTATGTTTATGCAAACATGTAAAACGTGTTAGACGTTTTGAGAAATGTGTCCTTGTTTCAAGATCTGCATGAATGGTTTGGAAAAGTGCGCTTAATGAATCAGTTATAGTGGGTTAGCAATCCAGAAAAATAATCTATATGTAATCATCTAAATATATTTTTTCCATTAAAAAGAACCTTTTGTGCATTGAAAAGATTTCATGCACGTTCAGGAATCTTCTTGAATAATCAATGCCAATGAAGAACCTTTGTTTTTAAGAGTGTGCATGGGATATTCTAGATGTAGAAATGTCATTATGTTGTCTCAGGCAGTGAAGTGCTGAGTGATACCATGCGTGTGTTCTTCACATCGGTGGGAGCGTGTCTGCATTATTGCATCGGTTACATGCTGCTGCCGTTGATTGCCTATGCTGTCCGAGACTGGAGGTCACTCCTGAGGGTTCTGTCTGGCCTGACCGTGGTCTTCATCCCTCTGTGGTGGTGAGTCCAAGAAAACCACAAGGGTTTTAGTTACGCTCACACCACACTTTCACAAGCTCCTGAGAAGACTTCATAAAGTTCTGTTCAGAAAGGTAGACTATGCTATCACATTTTGGATAATTTGTTATGTTTAATTAATGTTTTTACTGCATTGCAGTGTCTCATACTGAAAGCCAAGCATGAGCGCATCTTCAGAATCGGCTCAGTTCTCATCATTGGCCACTTGACCCTTCAGTCTTTCCCCACAATAGATCATCTCCATTTCCCATTTTTTCTTCTACACAAATGCACAGGCTGATCCCGGAGTCTCCGCGATGGCTTCTCTCTCAGGGACGCGTGCTGGAGTCTGAGGCCATCGTGAGAGAAGCAGCAAAGAAGAACAAAGTCTCTGCTCCAGAGGTCATCTTCATCCAGTCTGAGGTCTGACTCTGCGCAGACTAACTAAAATAAAAAATAATTCCTATTAAGTTATGAAAACTTTATTAATGAATGTTAACATTATAACATTATAAACATCCAATTTTTTTCAATTTTTTTAAGAATGTTATTTTTTCATTTATTTTTTTTTGACATGCAAACATTAGTGGAGTATTTCATTACATCATTTTGAAAATGCTAAGAAAACATGACATTTGAAGGTTCTCTCAATGTTTAAAACACCCATTTTTTTTATAGTGTAGTCTAACAGAACACGCAACATAAATAATAAAACCAGTTTAACATGCAGGAGACCAAGCAAGGCAACAACACTTCAAACAAAGAACAGAAGGAAGAGAGAAAAGATAGTCAACTGAACAGGGAACAGGTGTGCACTAATCAGTTAACTCACGTGTAAACCCAGAAACAGACGGGTAAACCTGGAAACAAATGGGAATATGCTAAAAAAGTAGTTTAACGAAGGAATACCCTTGGTGATGTGGTAAAGGTATCGCATTATATTTCATTACGTTATATTATATACAATTCATCAAATGGCTGCTAGAGTTTAGGGTTAGAGTTAAAAAATATTACAGCCTGGTACAAAATGTGATTTTGGTCTAAATAGCTAATTTTGCCCCTCATGACAACTGTAAGAGGGGTAAATTTTTTTATAACTCATCCGTTTAAATTATATTATGCCCTAAAGTTCTGCATAATTAAGGGCGTGGCCACTTGAGTGACAGGTGGATTGCCGCTGCTGACACTGCTGTCAAACTAAGAAAACTAAGGAAGACAGAAAATAAGCACAGGAACAGAGCACAAGAACCAAACCAAAACAGAGCATTACTATCATATTGTTATGAAAACATTATTTCTGAATACTTATTTCTTTAGTTTTTTATTATTATTAAGTTCTCTTTCTAACATTCGTTCAGTATCTCACTATGGGACCGCTTTAGGGCGTGGCCGATCGCGGAAGCACCTATAACACCACGTCTGCCAACCATGGCAGACCAATCGCTGCAGCAATCAGGGAGTCCTGCCTCCCTATATATAAACCGCAGCTACCTGCCATTTCGTCATTCTCGCTCTCTTCCCCGTGAAGATTTCTGAAGCTGTCCTCAGCAGACTTTGGGAATTATTGCTAAACAGTTTATTGACGGAGCCACAAGGTAACATCTCAAACACAATAAATTCTTAACGTTTGTCGAGTGAATTGCCACTTAGAGTAAGATAACTAACGCGTTAAGGTGAGTTTTCTACTTTAAGTTTTTCTATTTATTTTTCCAGGTTTTTGGCGCGCTCACCATGCACCAAAAAAATAGGAAAAAAAGCTCTCTGGCACAGCACAGCTCCATACTAATTGTCACGTTGTGGTGGGCTTACCGTCTGAAGAGAGTGCAGGCTTCATGGCCACTGCAAAAGAGCCGGAGAGCCCCGGAGGACAGGGCCATCTTCCTCATCCGTGTGCGTGCGGAATGTGGATTTCTGCAAAAGATTCACAAGGTCTCTGCATCTCCTGCTCGGGCGCTTAACATGCTCAGGCAGCATTGTCCAACCCCGAGGGCTGTCCCCACTGCGCGACGTTCTCGGTCAAAACCCGAGAGTGAAGGCTTCGCGTTGCAGTAGCTGGGAAGTTGGGCCCATGCCTCTCTGCTCAACCCAGAGAGGAACCGATGGATTGTCCACAGGCCTCCAGCTCCTGGGGTGAGATGATGGAGAAGGTGTCGCCTGTCCTTCCCCCGCTGTTTGAAGATCCGTTAGCGGGAGAGGAAGATGACGATGATGAAGTGTTATCGATCATCCTCAAGGACGAGGATGACGACGATGAAGATGCTATTCTTGGAATGGAGGATTTGGGGATGGCAGATCCTCCCCCTTTAGAGTCATCTGTGGAGAATCATTTGCATCCGAGCCGCAGGGCAGCGCTCTCTTCAACTGGGCCCTCGTTGCCAGGGAAAACAGAGCTCTTCGCCGCCTCTGTTTTTCAAAAGATTTATAAATCTTCTGCACTGGCCGTATGTGCTTTGAATGCGACGTCCCTCCTTACAGCCTATCAAGTGGAGTTATTAGAGGAGATGGGGCGTCAGCTGGACTCCAGTTCTCGCAACCCAGCGCTTTGGGAGGAGATATGCATCATTGCAGATTTAAACCTGCACACGTCCCATGGACCAGTCCAAAGCTGCGGTCGTTATGGGCTTAGTGGTTGTGGGAGAGGGATCGCTATGGCTGGGTTTGTCAGGCCTGACAAAGAAAAAGTGGAGTTTTTGGATGCCCCTATCGATCCAAAGGCCATGTTCAGCGCGATGGTAACAGCTATGCGTAAGCAATGTGACCTGCAGAAAAAAGAAAGAGAAGCATTCCAGGTCTGTCTCCCCAGAAAGCCGGCAGCTCGTCCTTATCATCCTAGCCATCCAAATTTCAGGCCTTCATATAGAGGAAGTCATTCGGATTATCAACCTTCTCGTCCTGCTCCGCCACAACAGCCAGGAAGCATGGGCGTTCAGTCAAAGCCTGGTTTCGTGAAACCGAAACAATGGTTCGCAGCCACAGCAGCAAAACACCGGTCGGCCCCCCCTCAGGGGAACAAAAAAAGGCAGTCGACCTGAGACATCAGTTTGGCAACAAGAAGTGTTTGGAGACAGCACTCAGGGTTTCTCTGTCCCATTCCTTCAAAACGATTCTTTTCTCCCTCCCGCGGGGAAACGGAGAAGGAATTTAAGTGTGAAAAAGTGGAAAATGGCCCATGTTCCCCTAGCGCCCCCCAAAGATTTGTCTCTTCCTCGACTTATGAGATTTGTTCTGAGGGAGGAAAGACAAAAGTTTGTAAGCATCCCATCACAAATAAAATTTTCTCTGTCGCATCCAAGCCAAGGGCTGAGGGCACAGAGCGGGATAAATATAAAAAGATATCACAAAAAAGTAAAACAATCACAAAAAATACAGAATCTAACTCTTTCAATGGAGCGTTATTCCCCCTTCACCACTAGAGGGTGACACAGGAAATATCTGAAGTTCGCTTATCAGGGCACAGCATAAGAGTATATGAGGATCCCCTTTGGCATGGGTTCGGCACCCAGGGTATTTACCAAATGTGTGGAAGTGGCTCTGACAACGTTAAGGAACGGAGGAGTCAGAGTCTCATCATTTCTGGACGATCTGCTCATCTGCGCGCCGTCTCCACATCAAGCAGAGAGCGAAACACACACACTAGTGATTCATCTGGAGAGATTAGGTTTCAAGATAAACCAAACGAAGAGTTGTCTAATTCCTTGACAGGAAATAGTCTACTTGGGTCTCAGGTTGAATTCAGTGATGTTTCGAGCATTCCTATCAGAAGAGTGCATCAAAACATTTCTCACCTGCCTCTCCCTCTTTCAACGAGGGAGTTAAGTCTCTGTTGGAATGTGTCTTCGACTACTGGGTCTGATGGCCTCAACAGTGTCACTGGTTCCCCTGGGACTGCTGAGAATGAGGGATTTTCAGAACTGGACAGCGTCACAGGGCATTCGTCCCATGAGCCGTCTCAGCCACAGAGTGCGTGTCTCACCAGAATGCAGGAGCACTCTCTGTCATTGGCGAACCCCGTCTTTTCTCAGGACAGGATGTCCTCTGGGTCCTGTACTATTGAGAAAAGTTGTGACAACAGATGCATCTCTCACGGGCTGGGGGGCAGTGTTCGAGGGCAGAACAGTGAGGGGAGTTTAGTCTCAGGCACTGAGAGAGAAAGCACACAAATTTTCTAAAACTAATGACAGTGTTACTAGCTCTGAGACATTTTGTTCATTTTCTCAAGAATCATCATGTATTGGTCAGGACAGACAATACAACGCTGATAGCCTACATAGACAGGGAGGAATGCGTTCTCACAAGCTTCACTTGTTAGCGAAAGAACTGATTATGTGGAGCAGCAGGAACCTCCTATCATTACGTGGGACGCATGTTCCAGGAATAATGAACAGGGGAGCAGATTTACTGTCCAAAGGGAATCCTCTGTATGAGGAGTGGAGACTCCACCCCCAAGTTATGCTCATGGTGTAGCAGAGATTCGGCCAGGCCGCCGTTCTTCTCTCTGGTGGGCAACGATGCACCGTTGGGTGTGGATGCTCTAGCCCACGAGTGGCCAGACGTGTTACTTTACACTTTCCCTCCGTTGAGCCTGATCGAGCCGACACTACGAATGGTTAGGGAATGAAAGAATGTAATGCTTTTGATTCCGCCATACTGGCCGGGGAGACTTTGGGTTGCGGAGATTGTGCAACTGCTCTACGACCAGCCATGGTCATTACCAGCCCCCAGGGATCTCCTCTCACAAGCTCGGGGGTAAATATGTCACCCCTCCCATCAGAAACTAGCTCTCTGGGCCTGGCCCATGAGAGGCTAAATCTGAATGTAGCTGGTTTACCTCCGAAAGTGACTGAGACAATTCAGAATGCGAGGGCTGCCTCAACGCACTCTTTATATAATCTCAAATGGAGGGTGTTTGAGGGTTGGTGCGCAGATAGGAACAATATTCCTTTCCTGTGTTCAGTTTCGGATGTGCTGTTTTTCTTACAGGACCTTCTAGACAAGGGCAGAGCCTTTTCTACAGTTAAGGTTTATCTGTTTGCTATCTCGGCATGTCATGTGGGTATTAACTCGGGTACTATTGGCCAGCACCCTCTCTGTCAATTTATGAGAGGTGCACGTCGGTTCGACCAGTGTCGAAGCCGCTGGTCCCACCCTGGAAACCTGTCCGTGGTTCTGAACTCACTCTCAAAAGCCCCTTTTGAGCCCATTGATAATATTGCCTTGAAGCTATTAGCTCTAAAGACGACTCTGTTACTCGCTCTCACTACAGCAGAAAGGGTGAGTGAACTTCAGGCTTTATCAATTCACTCCTCATGTATGATGTTCGCTCCAGGTGTTCAAAAAGTCACTTTTAGAACTAACCCGGCGTTCGTACCCAAAGTGTTTGATCACACTGGTGCAGTTCAATCCCTGAACCTGCTAGCTTTTCATCCACCACCCTTTGCATTCCCAGAGGAGGAAAGGTTACACAGTTTATGTCCTGTTCTTACTCTTTATATGTATGTTCAGAGAACACATGAACTTCGTAAGAGCAATCAGCTGTTTGTCTCTTGGGCTGACTCTTACAGAGGAAGACCTATCTCCCGTCAATGCCTTTCTCATTGGGTGGTGGAGGCTATCGTATTATGTTACAATAATTCGAATTTGGAGCCCCCAATAGGACTACGAGCACACTCTACTATAGTGTTGTCAAAAGACCCGGTACTTCGGTACCAAGTCGGTACTAAAAAAATGAAAATGTGACAGTACCAGGTTTCTTTAAGTACCGGTGGTACCGAGGACCCGCTCAACCCGGTTCTTGACGCACACAGCGCTATGATTTCCGCGAAGAAGAAAACGCAGACGGAATCTCAAAATCCAGTCATGATAATGAAACTTACATTTTAATATAGACAATCACGGAATGTGTCAAAGTTAGCATAAATTAATCAAATCAAATCTCCGTATGGACCATTATCTTTAAATGTTAAGCCGCAAAAGTTGGTTGAAATATGAATCCTGCATGTTCTGCACGTCTCTGTGTGAATGAATGAATGGTTAGTTTACTACATAGACTGAAGCGTGTGACGCTTGCAGTAATTTCAGCATCTGCCGTCTCAATGAGGAGATAAATACATAAACTACATCACCAGAACTGTTCTGAGTCACTTCACAAGCATTTTACCGTTCCATCTGAGTAAAACCAGTAGCCCGTCAAAATAAAAGTTAATTTTTACATAAAGCCATTGTGCTAGATATTACTAGTATGTGATACTGCTACTTCTGTGGAAAAAATTAAAAAAACTTTATTTTTTAAAGAAGTAAATCAAAAAAAAATTTCCATGTTTAAAATTTTTATGTTTACATTTCATTAATTAATAGACAAATAAAATTTGGGTGAAACTTGTTTACTGTTTTTCATAATTATATTACTTGTAGAAAAACTTTAAACATAATTGTAAATAAGTATAAAGAATGGTATTGGTTTTATTTTTAGTGATAAAAAGTTTTTTTTTAATTAGAATATTTTTGTTTTGCTTTGGTACCAAAATTGTTACAGAGAACCGTGGATTTTCACTGGTATCGGTACCAAATACTGAAATTTTGGTACCGTGACAACACTGCTCTACTAGAGCCATGGCTACTTCCTGGGCTCTGTTTAGAGGCATCTCTATTCAGGGAGTGAGAAGTCAGGATGTATAATGCAGTTTTACTAAAGGACGAGTTCCTCATATTATTATGTTTTCACCTCCATCGGGAGCTATGATTCAGATAATTACACAGCCTTTCTTAGTCTGCTTCGTCAGGATATCGGCAATATGGCAGTTGTCTATATCCCATAGTGAGATTCTGAACGAATGTTAGAAAGAGAACGTTAGGTTACTGACCTAACTCCGGTTCTCTGATAACATGAGTGAAAACATTTTAAAAACATTTTTACAAATATTTTAACATCATAAGAAGATACTGATAATGTTATACAAGCATTATTTTAAGACTGTTTTGTCCTTACCTTGAAGTAATGTTCTGAGAGCGTTCCCAATAGTTAGCTGGGAGATGTTATGAACAGTGAATATGTGTTTGTGTGCTCATTAGGTTAAAGAGCCGACATCCCAGAACAGTAAGTACAGCCTGCTCGATGTGCTACGGACCAGAGACATCCGCAAAACCACGTTCCTGTGTTTACTGCTATGGTGAGAGATCCATGCCTAACATATTTCTATCATGTTCTTCAGATTATACCACTTTCTGTAAACCAGTGTCTCTTTGTCCCTCCGATAGGATAGCCATCAACATTGGATATTTTGGCTTGTCCTTGAACACCCCTAACCTCAGTGGCGATCCCTTCCTTAACTGCTTCCTGTCTGCGGTTATCGAGGCGCCTGCCTACATCATGTCATCACTTCTCCTGAAGATCTGTCCTCGGAGACCCGTCCTGTCTGCTTTCCTTGTCATCGGAGGAGGATTTCTGCTTCTGCTGCAGCTGATTCCTGAAAGTACACACGCAATACTGTCAAAACACCTTTGCCATGGATAACAAACATATCCGAACATGCTACTCTCTGACTTTGTTAATAAAAAATCATATATTGCTGATAAAACTAAGATATCATTATAATTTGACTAGGAATTATATTTAAAGTGACATATCATGAAAACCTAACTTTTAAGTGCTATAATCAGGTCCCCGGTGCATCTACTAACCAAGGAAACATGAAAGAGATGAACTCAGTAACACTGTTTTGTTAAGCCCTTTTCTGCAAGTGTCTAAGAAAACGAGCGTGTCTAATTTCACTCCCCTAGTGACATCACAGAGGGACCTGTGTGCTCTCCGAAAACCCTATATCAGAAGTTTAAACTCTTACGGTTTCAGCGTGATAAACATGATAATCAGATTTTAGCAGGTCCGAGCTGTAATAATGCAGCTCTATTTTAGAAAAGGGGACGGAGAGCAGCAGCTCATTTGCATTTAAAGAATGCAAAAACAGTGTGTTTCTGCTTTCAATCAAAATAGAAATATTCAAAAGATATATTAAATGACCTGTGGAGTATTTTGAGCAGACACATTCTGGGGACACCAGAGACATATATTGCGTAATGTAAAAATGGGCATAATATGTCACCTTAAAAAGAAATAAAAAAATTAATAAAATCCACAGCTGACCATCAGGTAAGGGCAGTGATTTGTATGCAGTGGTCGTTATAATGATGAGCCTCTTTCACAGGTCTGAATACTCTGGCACTGGCGTTAGAGATGGCCGGCAAGTTTGGCTTGACCATGTCCTTCACCGTGGTTTACATCTACACAGCGGAGCTGTATCCCACCGTCCTGAGGAACCTGGGCATGGGCTTGTGCTCCTCAGCCGCTCGCATCGGCAGCATCACCGCTCCTTACATCATATTCCTGGGTAAACCTAATAAGAGATATAAGCAGCTGCATAGGGCCCTGTGTCAGGAGTTCAGACAGCAATCACAGGAGTAAAGCAGTGATCACATTACACTTTTCATTTCTTTGACTTCCATTCATATGCATGCAAAAGTGTCAGACTGGAAATGCAAGCCCATGTGAAAAGTTTTCACATTTCACTGCGTTCCAAAGTTCAAACTTGGTAAAGCCTGGTCTGCAAATTTGAATCACGTGACACCGTGTGACCAATGACAGATCGATACGTCACAGCATGACCTCCTATCTGAATTAAAAGAATGTAAATTAAAATCTGCAGTGCTGCAGGAAAGTGGAGTAGAGTGTATGTTTTTACATTTTAGGTGTATTATTATTGTTTATGTGTTGAATTTAAGTTGTTAAAAAGAAGCGTCCAAATGAATTTCTCATGTAGTGTGACTGCGGCTTAAGGCGAGAGGATGGTGGAGATGGCAACAGCAGAGCTGGAGTGTTCTCTGAAGCTGTACTTCAATATGAATTAATTAAAAACATTCATGGACACGTATTGTAAGTGACTGACAAATCGTGTAGAATGCAGTGCGTGCTCAGCACCTCTGTTCTTTTGATGCATGTAAATTAGGCTGCATACAATATCTAGGCTGTAATTAGTGTGCACACTATAATAGGATGTGTAGTTGTTATAACCATCTCTTAGCTCTCTATCATGTCTGAAGAAAATGTTGGTTTCTGCTTGGGCTTAGACTTGAATATTGAGAGAGTAGCCCAATTTTGATTATGGTTGCACTTAATAAGACTAATAAATAACTGTTCTGTTTGTCCTGCGGATTTTGCCTATATCTGCTAATATACTACTTTCTTTTTCTATTGGTCTCTGGAATAGCCAGTCTGCTGTAAACAAAGCCGATTTCATTACTTATATTATTAGTCATTCAAAGTTTAATCTCATGACCCTAACAGAGACCTGGATCAAACCTGAGGACACTGCTACACCTGCAGCACTCTCCAATAATTTCTCATTTTCCCACTCCCCCCGTTTGACTGGAAGAGGTGGAGGTACTGGTCTGCTCATCTCTAATGATTGGAAATTTAATCTTTTACCATCTTTGGGTATCAACAGCTCCTTTGAATCTCATTCAGTTACTGTTACCTACCCTCTTAAAATACATTTTGTAGTTGTCTATCGACCCCCAGGACCACTGGGCAACTTTTTGGATGAATTAGATGTGTTGCTATCAACTTTTTCTGAGGATGGTACTCTCCTAGTTATGCTTGGAGATTTCAACATCCACCTAGATAAACCTCTGTATGCTGATTTCCACACTCTGCTTGCCTCCTTTGATCTCAACCGAGTGTCAACTACTGCTACTCACAAATCAGGCAACCACCTGGACCTTATTTATACACGACACTGCTCCACTGATCATGTTCTGGTTACTCCACTGCACACGTCGGATCACTTCCTTCTCACTCTTAACCTCAACATGGTCCCTTACACATCACTTACCCCTCCACATGTCATCTTTCGATGTAACCTATGCACACTTTCACCCTCCCGGCTTTCTGCAATGGTTTCATCTTCACTTCCTTCCCCTAAACTGTGTGCATCTTTGGACGCGAACAGTGCTACTGATACTTTCTGCTCCACTCTTACATTTGTTTAGACACTGTTTGTCCCTTATCTTCCAGGCCAGCCCGTAACACCCCTTCTGCCCCTTGGTTATCTGATGTTCTACGCGAACACCGTTCTAAGCTTAGAGCTACTGAAACGGTGTGGCGCAAATCCAAAAATCCTACTGACCTTAATGTGTATCAGTCACTCCTATCTTCTTTCTCTGCTAATGTCTCCACTGCTAAAATGACATACTACCATAACAAAATTAACAATTAGTCTAACTCTTTTATGCTTTTTAAAAAAAAAATTCTAGCTCTTTTGTCCTCCTCCTGCATCAACTCTAATAGCTGCATCTAATTTGCCACATTTTTCATTAATAAAATTACAAACATCAGTGCACAATTTTCCACACCACAATCTGTCATAAACTCATTTACAACCTTCTCTTCACTCTCTACTTGCCCGCTTGATCCTATTCCATCTCATCTCCTACAAGCTATTTCTCCTGCAGTTGTACCTGCACTCACTCACATCATCAACACATCCCTCCACACTGGTGTTTTTCCCTCATCATTTAGACAGGCTCGTATAACTCCACTACTTAAGAAACTCACCCTCAACCCATCTCTTTTAGAGAACTACAGACCAGTTTCCCTTCTTCCTTTCATTGCAAAAACACTTGAACGAGCTGTGTTCAAACAAGTCTCTACATTTCTCACACACAACAATCTCCATGACAGCAACCAATCTGGCTTCAGAAGGGGACATTCAACTGAGACTACCTTGCTCTCAGTTTTTGAAGCTCTAAGACTGGCAAGAGCGAAATCTTCAGTACTTATCATGCTTGATCTGTCCGCTGCTTTTGACACAGTTAACCACCAGATCCTCCTATCAACCCTACTGGCAAATGGGATCTCAGGAACCACACTTCAATGGTTTGAGTCTTACCTATCAGATAGGTCCTTCAAAGTATCTTGGAGAGGTGAGGTGTCCAAGTCACAACATCTAACTACTGGGGTGCCTCAGGGCTCAGTTCTTGGACCACTTCTCTTCTCTGTCTACATGGCATCATTAGGTTCTGTCATTCAGAAACATGGCTTTTCATACCACTGCTATGCTGATGACACTCAACTCTACCTCTCATTCCATCCTGATGATCCGACGGTAGCTATTCGCATCTCAGCTTGTCTAACAGACATTTCTTCCTGGATGATGGACCATCACCTTCAACTCAACCTTGCCAAGACAGAACTGCTTGTGATTCCAGCAAACCCATCGTTCCATCACAATTTCACCATCAAGTTAGGCACATCAACCATAACTCCTTCAAAAACAGCTAGAAGCCTTGGAGTTATGATTGATGATCTGCTGACTTTCTCAGACCACATTGCTAAAACTGTCCGATCCTGCAGATTTGCTTTATTCAACATCAAGAAGATCAAGCTCTTTCTTTCGGAACATGCTGCACAACTCCTTGTTCAAGCTCTTGTTCTGTCCAGGCTGGACTATTGCAATGCCCTCTTGGCAGGTCTTCCAGCCAGTTCTATCAAACCTTTACAATTAATTCAGAACGCGGCAGCAAGATTAATTTTTAATGAGCAAAAAAGAATACACGTCACACCTCTGTTTATCAATTTGCACTGGCTTCCAATAGCTGATCGCAAAAAATTCAAGGCATTGATGTTTGCCTACAAAACTACCACTGGCTCTGCACCCATTTACCTAAATTCATTACTTCAGACTTGTGTGCCTCTAGAAGCTTGCGTTCTGCAAGTGAACGTCGCTTGATTGTGCCATCCCAAAGAAGCACAAAGTCACTTTTACGGACTTTTAAATTAAATGTTCCTCCTGGAGGAATGACCTCCCCAACTCAATCCGAGCAGCTGAGTCCTTAGCCATCTTCAAGAATCGGCTTAAAACACATCTCTTCCATCTTTATTTGACCCTCTAACTTTAACATTCACTATTCTAATTCTATTCTTAATATATATATATATATCTAACTAGCTTTCTAATCTTTTTGTATTGTGTCTGTTTTCTTTTCATTTATTATACAATTAACAAAAGCAAAAACAAAAAGAAAAAAAGACCTCTAACACTAGCTTGCTCTATTCTTTTTCTATTCTATCTGTTTTCTTTATATTTATTATATTATTTAAAAGCCCCTACTTTGTTTACTGTGTTAACTGAGACTTGTTATATAAATTATATATCGTTGCTCTTTTGTTGATTTTGATTGCTTCCATTGTCCTCGTTTTTAAGTCACTTTGGATAAAAGCATCTGCTAAATGTAAATGTTTTTATTTATTTATAAAAAAAATTATTTCACTGATCAATTTGTGGAAAAAATTTCAGATAGGAGGTCATTCTAAAAACACATAGGACTGAAGAGACTCA
The DNA here is from genome assembly GCF_963082965.1 of Carassius carassius. Classification (NCBI taxonomy): domain Eukaryota; kingdom Metazoa; phylum Chordata; class Actinopteri; order Cypriniformes; family Cyprinidae; genus Carassius; species Carassius carassius. The sequence goes on from NC_081790.1 coordinate 30,256,941, forward strand.
TGAAATCATACGAAAGAGAAGTTAATTAAGTTTGTGTAAAAATCTTTTACAGTGCTTGAATATTGTCTGTTATTGCATATTATAATTCATACTCAGAAAGCAGAACTGAGATGTTAAAATAGTTAAAACATTTAAAATGCACCTGCAGACCATTTGTTCCATGCATGTTTGTCATCAGTGAAGATTTCTTTAAATAGTGTAAAAATCTTGTCTAGTCTCAGATTTTTGCCTTCACTTTGATGTTGCTTTAATCTGTTTCAACATGTTTACACTTATATTTGATTATTTTTGCATTTTAATCTGACCTGTCATGCCAGCCCATAAAATTAACTATTCTTTTATTTTATTATTATTATTATTATTAATAATAATATTATTATTATGATCAATAATGTTATTTTCATAACCAGGTTTTTAACCCTAACCAGGTTTTTGCTTGAAGCATTAATCTCACTGAATTTTGATACATTTCTCTAAAGCAGTCATTAAACTCTTTAATTTTAAGTTTGCTTAAATGCGTTGTTGACATGACATGGCGTTTTCACTGTTATACAAGACAAAAAATGTAAATAATTTTGACATCAATGTCTTAAATGAACCCATTGTTATAAAAACTCCTTTGTTAATAGATTGATTATTATAATTATTATTATTATTATACATTTTTGAGCTAAATCTCGAAATTGTCCTGGCGTGACTGTCTCAAGGATGTTCAATAAATTACAACTTTTATAAATAAAAAAGAAAAGCATACAATTGTTAATGAATACCTCAGGCATAATTTTTAAAGTGTCTATGTTAGTAATTGGCAATAATTTTTTTAATCCATATATTTCTTAAAGCATATGAACTTGATAGATTATGTCACTGAAAACTGTGTCCTCCGGTGTGACATCATATCCTGTTTTTAAACTCCACGGACAACTTTAATTAGTTAGGGCCAGAATAGTGTTTTACAGAAAAGCGTTTTACTGCATATTTTTCAACTACCGAAATATATTTCCTATCTATGTCTTGAAAGATGAATAAATTGAGTAAAACAAATTGGTAAAACTTTAGTTAGGTGTCGGTGTAGGATGTGTACATTGTGATGGGATGCGGGTGAAACTGTCTGTGGCTGTCCTGTGTGTCTAATCATCCGCATCACAGTGGACTGGAGAAAACACCTTGTTTTTCTGTTCACACAGGTACTTTCAACAAATATCTGCCCTACATCCTGATGGGAAGTCTGACCATTGCTTCCTCAATAGCAAACGTGTTTCTGCCAGAGACGTTTGGAAAAGTGCTGCCCGAAACTCTGGAACAAATGCAGAAAAGCAAACCGTAAGTCTCTTAAAATGTGTGTGTGTGTGTTTTAACAGATCTTTATCTATAGACTTTATTTCTTGTTTTGTATTAGTTTTATTGGAAAAGATAAACGCACCTTGGAGGAAGGGAAAGGAACAGTCATTGTGAAAGAAGAAAATGTGTGAAAGGAAAAGTCGACGGCTACACAGCAGGAAAAATAAATACAAATTCTCCTCTGGACATGAAGACATTCAGAAGATCCTACATGGCCCTCGTCGATGGCTTCACAGATTTATTGGCAACTCTTGATTAAATGTGAATAAATTATGTCTACAGGTCATTTTTACATTGATGTTCTTTTTTGTCATTCTGTAATTGTCATTATAACATGAATTTATTTTCTTTTTTTAATTTACCATTGTAGTTAACATAATTCAAAGATATGAATAGTTGTTGTGAGAATCACTCCAAAATCAGAAATGGAAATTGCATCCAGGTTGTTGTATATTTAAAGTGCTTGTGCAGAATTCACAAATTAAAACTGATCTTTCATGCAACTACTTCTGGATCAAATTTACAGTCAAACGATTACGATCATGCCTCGGAGAACCACAGCAGAGACTCAGGAGCACTGCTGTTTATACATTTATCCCTGGGATGTGGCAGAAAGAAATGGAGAGCAAACACACAAACCTTCTTCATAGATGCTGTAAGTAATGAGAAGCGGATGTGGACCTGGATAAAGTGATGGATCAGAACCTGTCTGGAAACTTCACAGTACTTCTTTATTTTTATTGAGTTAACATCAACATTATACAGTTGGCATAATTATCATCTTCATACACAATAAGAAAAGGCAGAAGAAAAAGCAGTAAAGTGAATGTATAAGTATCCAGATGCATGAGCACATCCTCAGTGGCACTTTGCTCGACTCTTCATCTGATTCACAGATTTCAGAGTCATTTGTGAGCCGACTGTGTTATTTGTGCCACATTCATTGGTGTTCATTACAAACCCTGGCTGAGGTGGTTTATCTATCGCTGTTTGGATTGCATTGGCTTTATTGCAGGACCTACACCACACTTCTCTCTGCATGTGTATGAGACATATTCATCAATTCACCAAAAAAGTGAGCTCAACATGGCTTGCTTTCATTGCAAACATTTATTACAATTTCTGATGGAAACATCTGTATCTGCCATAGATGGAATGACAATGATACACAGAAGGACAGTACAGAAAATAAAATGCATTTATGTGCCATTCCACTGCGACTCCACAGAAACTGAGCTAGAAGACTGGCATCTCATCCCGGTTTAGATGTTTTACACTATGTTATTTGTGTTTATAAAAAAAAATACACTAATAAAAATTAATTATAATCACGGAACAAGGCATGCATAACGTTTATTTTTATCTTTTTCTCCATGTTATTCAAATTAAGAGCTATTCAAGGACAGCTTTAAAAAAATCCATATAGCATTTATATAAATTACATTTTGTCCATGTGATCGATAAACAGCTGTCCTTCTTTCACTCGCTTGCACACTTCTGTTCTAAGCGATCAAACATCAGACATCTCACTCTCGTGTGTGTCCTCATCACGTTACTGGTCATTAGCAGTTAATATAATCATCTGTGTGTGTGAGAAAGGCATGCTCTGCTCTCGTCCAGATGATCGCACACTTGTGGTCAGTAATGATATTCACACATTACACTGAGGTTCATCGCTGGGCCTGTCTTCAATTACAAATCATACTAAAAAAGAAAAACAACTATTGGTCTATATTTCAGTTTACAGTAACTTTGGAAATTAATTTCTGAATGTGGCAGTACAATTGTTTACATTTTTGGGAGAAAAAATAAACATATGCAATTCAACAGATCAGCACATTATTAGACAGTCTCGACTTCATCTTAAAGCCTGATGACAGGAAACGAAACACTGGAGAAGTCAATGCACTTCCTGTTTGAAGTATGTGACGCAAATGACTCAGAAGCTGTGTACACACACAGAATCATTCACTGATGAACAGAAAGAGATCAACGGACAAAAAAAACATCAAATTACAGAGTAAATCAATGTTGCGAAGATGTCAATGCGAAGATTCATTGTTTGGAATTGACTGCATTTGCAGAATCGCTGCAGGTTTGTTGTTTTGGTAAGAAATAATGTGAGAAACAATTGAACTGAATGATAACAGTCTGTGTGAGTCGAGTGGTTGAAGGCGGGATGAGTGCGGTGCTTCCTCTTCCTCTTCCTCTAATCGATGTACTGTGAGAGCCAGCGGAAGCCCTCGCCGTAGCCCTGTCTCTTCAGCACGCTGCACATGAACACCTCCAGAGGACGAGTGTTCAGCTCCTTTAGGGGAATGTTGCCCTGAACACACAAACACAACCATTAAACACGTTCACAGATGTGAGGGGAACATGTGACTGGCTGCAGGGGATTCGGAGTTAGTCATAGCGCCACCAGCAGGCACAAATGCTCCTCTCATATTTCACCCATTTATAATAATATATCAAGACAGACGATAAAAAACCTGCGATCCTTGATATCTTTAACAGTGTTTCCTTTTAATACATCAAACTAGGGCTGCACGATGTGTCGTTTAAGCATCGATATCGCGATGTACGAATCCACGATAGTCACATCGCAGGATGTGCGATGTAGGCTGTCGTAGTTGATCCGTTATTCATTAACTGTACGGGCCAGCTACTCCCCTGCCCTTGACGAATGTGATTCGCGGATTAATTGCACAGCTTAACCATCATAGAGTGAAAGTTTATAATTGACAGGACTGAAAACCACATGCAAGTTTAACAGGGCAGAGACAGAGAGAGCGAGAGAGAGAGAGCGAGAGAGAGAGACAGAGTGCGAGAGAGACAGAGAGAGAGAGAGCGCGTGCGCGAGAGAGAGAGAAAGAGAGAGAGCGAGAGCGCGTGCGAGAGAGACAGAGAGAGAGAGAGCGCGCGCGAGAGAGACAGAGAGAGAGCATGTGCGAGAGAGACAGACAGGGAGAGAGAGAGCACGCGCGAGAGACAGAGAGAGAGAGAACGCGCGAGAGACAGAGAGAGAGAGAAAGCGCGCGAGAGACAGAGAGAGAGAGCGCGAGAGAGACAGAGAGAGAGAGCGCGAGAGAGACAGAGAGAGAGAGCGCGAGAGAGACAGAGAGAGAAAGCGCGTGAGAGACAGAGAGAGAGAGAGAGCGCGCACGAGAGAGACAGACAGGGAGAGAGAGAGCACGCGCGAGAGAGACAGAGAGAGAGAGAGCGCGCGCGAGAGAGACAGAGAGAGAGAGCGCGCGCGAGAGAGACAGAGAGAGAGAGCGCGCGCGAGAGAGACAGAGAGAGAGAGCGCGCGCGAGAGAGACAGAGAGAGAGAGCGCGCGCGAGAGAGACAGACAGGGAGAGAGAGAGCACGCGCGAGAGACAGAGAGAGAGCGCGAGAGAGACAGAGAGAGAGAGCGCGCGCGAGAGAGACAGACAGGGAGAGAGAAAGCGCGCGAGAGACAGAGAGAGAGCGCGAGAGAGACAGAGAGAGAGCGTGTGCGAGAGAGACAGACAGGGAGAGAGAGAGCACGCGCGAGAGACAGAGAGAGAGAGAAAGCGTGCGAGAGACAGATAGAGAAAGCGCGCGAGAGACAGAGAGAGAGCGCGAGAGAGACAGAGAGAGCGCGAGAGAGACAGAGAGAGAGAGCGCGCGAGAGACAGAGAGAGAGAGCGCGAGAGAGACAGAGAGAGAGAGCGCGCGCGAGAGAGACAGACAGGGAGAGAGAGAGCGCGCGCGAGAGAGACAGACAGGGAGAGAGAGAGCGCGCGAGAGAGACAGACAGGGAGAGAGAGAGCACGCGCGAGAGAGACAGACAGGGAGAGAGAGAAAAGCGCGCGAGAGACAGAGAGAGAGAGAAAGCGCGCGAGAGACAGAGAGAGAGAGAAAGCGCGCGAGAGACAGAGAGAGAGAGCGCGAGAGAGACAGAGAGAGAAAGCGCGCGAGAGACAGAGAGAGAGAGCGCGCGCGAGAGACAGAGAGAGAGAGCGCGCGCGAGAGAGACCGAGAGAGAGAGCGCGCGCGAGAGAGACAGGGAGAGAGAGCGCGCGCGAGAGAGACAGGGAGAGAGAGAGCGCGCGCGAGAGAGACAGGGAGAGAGAGAGCGCGCGCGAGAGAGACAGGGAGAGAGAGAGCACGCGCGAGAGAGACAGGGAGAGAGAGAGCACGCGCGAGAGACAGAGAGAGAGAGAAAGCGCGCGAGAGACAGAGAGAGAGAGCGCGCGCGAGAGAGACAGAGAGAGAGAGCGCGCGCGAGAGAGACAGAGAGAGAGAGAGAGAGCGCGAGAGAGACAGAGAGAGCGCGAGAGAGACAGAGAGAGAGAGCGCGAGAGAGACAGAGAGAGAGAGAGCGAGAAAGACAGAGAGAGCGCGCGAGAGAGACAGAGAGAGAGAGCGCGCGCGAGAGAGACAGAGAGAGAGAGAGAGAGAGAGAGAGAGCGTGCGCGAGAGATACAGAGAGAGAGTACATTAGAAGTACCATCAATGTTTATAGAAATGTATATGGATTTATTTTGCATGAATTTTTTTTTTCTTATGAATATATATGTATTTTTGTTTTGTTTGTTTCTATTCTGCTATGTACAATGCTTTGGCAATATGTACCTTTGTATGTCATGCCAATAAAGCAATATGAATTGAATTGAGAGAGAGACCGAGAGAGAGCGAGCCGTTTTCAAACAACACAAGCGCTGTCTTGCTCTCTCTCCCTCGCGCATATTAATCAATTGACACGATGGTGTCGATGTTTAAATCATTTAAAATGAGAATGTAAGTGTGCTCACCCCATTTTTGTTTGTAAGAAAAAATATCGCAATATATATCGCAGAAAAATAAAATATCGCAATGTCATTTTTTCCCAATATCGTGCAGCCCTACATCAAACCCTGAAATTAATTTGTGAGCCTCTTAGCGTTTATGAAATGTCATAATGTAACACACAAGAGTGGTCATGGGACGTCAGTAGAAGCTCAGAGACGGGTGCAGTGTAGGGTTAGGCAATCGTCCAGAGCTCCAGAGCGCTGCACTGCTGTATAAAGACTGGCACAGTCTCCCTGAAACATGACTGGATCCCTGGGCTAGAGTACGGTCATCTGACCATGGATCAGAGCGCTGTCGAATGCTGACTGATTGTTGCGTGCAAAGCTTGAATTTGGAGCACCATTAGATCAATGCGCTCTGTCAGTGCTTTGGCAAGACAAGATTTTTTTTTGACATGCAATAAAGCTAAGTTCAAAGGCCAATTTAAAATATTGGTACAGTAAATAAAGAGCACAAAATCAGTATTTGGTTTAGGCAGTATTTGTGGCAGTTAATAAATCAGTTGATATATAGTGCAAGATTTGTCCAAAAGGTGTGCATTTTTAAAGAATCAGTGTGTCATGTAATATTCCTAAATGAACTTTAACAGTCAATTTAAAAATATTGGTATAGTAAAATTCGCTAATTCATGAGATCAATACATGCTTTATTGAACCACTTTGTCGAGTTTGATGCATCATTACGCATTCACAGATTAATGAATAGCAAAGGATTAAGTAGCTGCATTGATTACTTTTGTGCCACTGATCAGGCTTTTATATGTAGTTTGGGGTAACAAAGGGTTTTATAGGGTTGACTGAAATAGTAATGCAATAACTGACACTTTAAATCAATGTTTCAAAAAACAACAACAAAACAATTGTATCTAAACGTATCCTAATCCAAATGTTAATAAAATTATTATATGTGTGATTTATGTGCAAATTATGTGCAATGTCTTAGGAAACTCAAACTAGTGTTGTTACTATGACAACCAATGTGTGAAACTGGTGTCTGTAAAGAATACATGTATATATGTGTGAGTGTGTGTGAGTGAGTGTGTGTGTGTGTGTGTGTGTGTGGGGGGGGGCGGGGGAGCTGAACAGGGGTTTCATCTACACACGTCGTTAAGGGGGGGGCTCAGCGCTGGCTGTGTTTGACTAAAGCAGGGGTTTCTGCAGTGAGTCGGGGCTAATAGCACAAGCACAAATCACACTGCGTTTCCATTAGTGGTCGACCGATATATCGTCAAGGCAGATATTTGCAATTTTTTAAATATCGGCATCAGCTGATAAGTTTTTCTGCTTTGCTAAAGATGCCGGAGTGCGCGCGCGCACACACACACACACACACACACACACACACGTGACCTTTTAATCTCATTCAGCAAAATGAACGTTCATTTTATCAAACATATAAAATGTTACGTGTTACTTCCCTAACATGTCTACTAGTCCTTATGTAAACATTGAACACACTACAAGACAAAACTATAATGCTATAAGAAACAGAAAAGATGAATTCATTGTTTATCTGGGTCTTCAGTCTATGATTAGTTCAGTAAATGGACTGCATTTATATAGCGCTTTCAACAGACCACATGGCCATCCAAAGCGCTTTACAAGTTGCCACACATTCACCCATTCACACACTCATTCACACACCGACTGCGGTGTCAGCCATTCAAGGCACCATCCAGCTCATCGGGAGCAGCTGGGGTTAGGTGTCTTGCTCAAGGACACCTCGACACATGGTCAGGTCAGGCCGGGGATTGAACCACCAACCTTTCGGTTTGTAGACAACCTACATGAACCACTGAGCCACTGCCGCCCGCTTCAGGTTCGCTCTTTTGTCACATGACAGCGTTGATAGAGACATTAATTTACAAGGTGCACAGTTATCATCATCATCATCATTATAATTATTATTTACTCTTACAGTTACTGTGTTTCTGGTCTCAAATTGTAGCTTTATTCTTATAGTTTATAAATGTTTGAATTTCTGTCATGGTGGTTATTCTCCATACACTGAATGTTGTAATAAACAGGGTTGTGTATCGATCAGATGTCCCGATTCAATCCAATTTCAATTAACAAGCTCTCGATTCGATTCTCAATCTTTTTTAAACAATAATAGGGCCTTATAAAATGTTCTTATTTTTTCTGGTAATCAGATTAAAACATAAAACAATTTAATTTATCAATCAAATTAAATTATTTGGTAAACAAAGGTTTTCAATTAAAATAAAAAATAATATAAATGTGATTATTCCTTTAAAAGTAAAGATTTAAGGCAGAAAATAGTAATATATTTGACAGTTTCTTCATGTTAAAATAAACCTTTTGCTGTGTATGTGATATGATGGTAGACTCTCCAAGTGTCACAAACACGCCAGGTTCCACCTCCACACAATCACGGCGCACACCCTCACCTGAATTCTAAACACCACCACCTGATCCTCATCACCTGTCATTCACCACAGCACCACAAAAGCCACACACACGCACCCAGTCATTGTCCGGTCACGTTCTCGACAAGATCATTCCTGCGCTAACTATTAGGACTAACTCCTCTTTACCTTCTCTCCAAGGATAACCTCCGAAGACCCTTTTTCCATCTTCTCTCCAAGGATTGCCTCCATGATCATCCAAAACCCCACGGTGCGTGTGTGTGGCCCCTTCCTTCCCGGCACGGATCCCAACACCCATCCACTGCTCACTTCCCGCTCCTCTGCTTGTGTCAATTCAATAAATACCATCTTTCATCTGTTACTCCTCTGTCTCCGAGTGATCCGTAACAGATGACCGGACCAGCACCGAGAGACACAAGCATGAGCCTCACGGATCCCTTCCAAAAATTAGTTGATGCACTCCGTCGGACACTCATGACAGCACCTGCATCACCACCAACAGCAAGCACTTCTGCGGATCCCATCATCCCTCCTTCACCTGCCGTGCACGCCAGTCCCATGGCACGGCCAGCGCCCTACTCTGGTTCGGCGGAGGAATGCAGCGGATTCTTACTTCAGTGTTCACTGGTCCTGGCGATGCAACCGCTCTCATACCCAACGTATCGAGCTAAGGTAGCTTTCATTATCTCCCAGTTGCAAGGCATTACAGTGGGCAGATTCTCTCTGGACCCAGAATAACCCTGTAACCCAGTCATATTCTAGCTTCATCGAACATTTCCGAGAAGTGTTCAGCAAACCCGCCTGGGACTCCTCAATAGGTGAGAGACTATACAATTTGAAACAAGGGAATATGTCTGTCAATGAATATGCCTTGCAGTTCAGAACTCTGGCGGCCTCTAGTGGGTGGAACGAACAGGCCCTTCTCACTATCTATCGCCAAGGATTGGAGCCCAGAGTGCTGTTGCATCTCGCATCATACGAGGCTACCATCGGCCTCGAGCGATTCATCCAGCTGTCCATCCGCTTCGCCACTCGTATGCAGTCGTGCTTAGAAGAGCACCAGGGCTAGGCGCATTCCTCCTCTCCGCTCTGCCGACCAGAGAACGTCAGCTCCCCAGAACCAGCCAGCGAGCCCATGCTCGTGGACTCCTACCGCCTCACTATGTCGGAGCGTCAAAGACGGCTGGCCCAGAATCTCTGTCTGTACTGTGCAGCCCCGGGGCATTCCATAGCTTGGTGCCCCGTTCGTCCTCCTCGTCCCATGGTGAGTGCCATCCTTCCTTCACGATATCAAATGAGACCACTCACCACTGTTGTGACACTTACTGCGGCTGATGTGTCTCTTCCAGTTTCCGCCCTCCTCGATTCTGGGTCAGCCGGCAACTTCATCTCCGGCGCCCTATGCCGTCAACTCAGGCTCCCAACCTCGGCCATGCCGGCCGCTTACCAAATCCACACCATCACCGGCAGGCCGTTAAGCAAGAAATATGTACGCCACTGCATGGGCCCAATCTCCCTCCAAACAGGACTCCTTCACCACGAGGATATCCATCTGCTGGTTCTGGAGGATTCCACCGCTGACGTCATCCTAGGGCGCCCATGGTTGGAGCAGCACAACCCGGTTATCTCCTGGAAGACCGGAGAAATCCTGAAGTGGGGCGAAGCCTGCTTTCAATCATGTATCTCCGGCTGTCCAGTTCCCGCGGAACGTCCCCCCGAATCACTACCAGTCTACACCACCTCTATTGAAAGCCCTGTCGTCAACCAGTCCATATCCATACCCCAGTGCTACGCCCCCTTCAGTGATGTCTTCTGCCTGAAGCGGGCCTCCAAGCTGCCTCCACACCGGCCATGGGACTGTGCAATAGATCTGCTGCCGGGTGAACCAGTGCCTAGGGGACGGATCTATCCCCTATCCGTTCGCGAGGAGAAGGCCATGGTACATGATACATCTGCCCATCTACCTCCCCTGCTGCTTCGAGTTTCTTCTTTGTGGCCAAGAAGGATGGAGGTTTACGGCCATGTATAGATTACAGAGCCCTCAACAAGATAACACAGAAGTTTCGCTATCCTCTCCCCCTCGTCCCAGCGGCCCTAGAACATCTCCGTGGTGCCACTGTATTCTCCAAGTTGGACCTCCGCAGCGCGTATAACCTCATCCGGATACGCGAGGGGGACAAGTGGAAGACAGCCTTCATCACCCCTACTGGCCAATACAAGTACTGCGTGATGCCGTATGGGCTAGTAAATGCCCCCTCCGTATTCCAGGATTTCATGCATGAGGTGCTCCGGGATATCCTCCATCAATTCGTCCTAGTATACATCGATGAACTCCTGATATACTCCCGGAGCCAGGCCCAACATCGACGCCACGTTGCGGAGGTCTTGCAACGCCTGAGGGACTTCCAGCTCTACCTAAAGGCAGAGAAGTGCTCATTCCATCAGCCCTCAGTGCAGTTCCTTGGCTATACCATCGACCGCAGTGGCATCCGGATGGACGAGGGGAAGGTAAGCGCCGTCTGGGATTGGCCCATTCCTACCACCATAAAGGAACTACAGCGATTCCTTGGCTTCGCTAACTTCTATAAACGATTCATTCAGAACTTTAGTACCATCACCAGTCCTCTAACCAACCTCCTTCGTCAGAAGCCCAAGTCCCTGTCATGGACTCCTGCCGCCACCGAAGCCTTCCAGGCCTTGAAGCTGGCCTTTACGACCGCCCCACTCCTAGTGCATCCTAACCCAGATCTGCCATTCGTCGTGGAGGTGGACGCCTCTACCACCGGAGTGGGTGCGGTCCTGTCTCAGCAGCAGGGGACGCCCAGCCGCCTCCATCCATGTGCCTTCTTCTCCAGGAAGCTCAACCCGGCGGAGGTAAATTACGACATTGGTAACAGGGAGCTACTTGCCATCAAGCTTGCCCTGGAGGAGTGGCTGGAGGGAGCCAAACACCCTTTTTAAGTTCTCACTGACCATAAAAATCTGGAATACCTTAGAGCAGCCAAGAGACTCAACCCCAGACAAGCCCGCTGGGCGCTATTCTTCACCCGCTTCCAGTTCTCCATCACTTACCGCCCTGGGGCAAAGAATGTTAAGGCCAATGCTCTGTCCAGATCATAGACTGTAAAAAATATGGACAAAGCGTCTGTGACGTTACCCATAGACTTTCTGAAGAACGGGTTTGAAGCCGTTTATGGGGGGTATGGGCAGCGCCATCTTGGAAAATCTTGGGAAATCATAACCCCGCCCACCTTCTGACGCAGCACGCTTCACTCAGCTCGCTCTGCAAATTTGGTTACCTCTATGTATATTTTAGGCAAAGAAATATGTTATAAAACACCATACTAACTATTTTCATTTTCATTAAAAGAAATCGTATAGCCACACAAATGTGGTTCAGGCAACGCATATTGATTATATTCAACTACACATAACGTTTGCCTATTTATGAAAAAAAATATAAAACACAAACCTGCCTCTTTTCATTTTAAATATAATATAAAAATATTAAACATTTTATGGTCCAGGCAATATGTGCATTTGTACTAAACAACAGATTTTGCAGTAAACAACATTACAGATCATCTTTGTTGTATTAAAATTTAAAATGACAAAACTCAACCCAGTCTCTTTTTGTTAAATTTCCGTTTTATCAATATTAGCCATTATAAAAGTATAAGTAAAAGGTATAAGAAGCTATACAAATAAAGCAAACAATTCAGTTAAACATACAAAGTCAGCGCTCTAGTCTAACCATACATCGGTAAAGTTAAATAGCTTATAAAGTTATGAAACTTCCCCTCAGCCAAAACGATTGCCCAGGGAAAAAAATATAGATTTACGAGACCAAAAATCGCCCATTAGATATACACAAGAATTATATCTCATGTTTAACCAGTACAGAGACGCCAGAGTCCGCGGCATTGGCGGCAAACTTTAGAAGGTCTAGCAGAGGAAAGACTGCTTCAGGCGGGGTACATGAACGCCGAGCGCCCGGTCATCGCTGGATCAACTGGATAAAATTTTCATAAATCTTTAAATAAACCACAGATTTGAGCTTTAAACAACTACATTCTCGCCTGAAAACCTCTTAAAACTACATTTCATGATACAGAAACAGTAGTATTTTATGTCAACTGTATTAAAAAATGGCGCTTCTTGTTGTCATTCTCCGTGGCGCTGCCTTGTCAGCTGTCAATCAAGCTGTCACTCAAAGTTAACCACACCCTTATTGTCATATATTTTATATCTATATACGATCTAAACTAACGAGTTAGAAAAAAAATCACCCCCCTCACAGTTGTCCGGCACTCGGAAGCTATCGAAAAATACAATAAAAGTCCATGGGACCAACTTGTAAAAACATGAATTTATGCTGTGAAAACGGACATTTTAACATGGGGGCTATGGACATTTGCTCCCCTTTGGGATCTTCCCCTGGCGGATTTTCGATGTATTGCAGTTTTTCGCACTTCCGGGTAGGCTTCATTTTTCAGATCAGAATGTTGCCCCTTGGTCCAGATGTTACTCACCCGAAGAGAGGTCTGAGAACCCTGAACCCATCCTCCCAGACAAGGTAATAGTTGCCCCTATCACTTGGTCTGCAGAGACCCTACCTCCAGCCGAAGCTCCTAACAACACTCCGCCGGGTTGCCCACCAGGACACCAGTACATTCCTAGGACAAGTCGCACTCCTCTCGTCCACACCACCCATACATCACTTGGCACTGGTCACCCGGGGGTCAATGAAACCCTCTCGTTGCTACGGGAACGCTTCTGGTGGCCCAACATGGCCTCGGATGTCAGAAGGTACGTGAATGGATGTAACAGCTGCGCCATGTCCAAGAGTCCTCGCCATTTACCATCTGGCAAACTCCATCCTCAATCACCCGTGGTCACACCTAGGAGTGGATTTCATGACCGACCTTCCTCCCTCTGATAATAACACATGTATTCTGATTGTTGTGGATCGATTTTCTAAAGCTTGTCGTCGTCTTCCTCTGAAGGGTCTCCCCACTGCCATGGAAACGGCAGAACTGATCTTTAACCATGTCTTCAGGTACTTCGGCATTCCAGAGGACATTGTGTCGGATCGGGGCCCCCAATTCATCTCCCGGGTATGGAAAGCATTTCACTCCCTCCTAGGTGTGGCCATCAGCCTGTCCTCCGGCTACCACCCGCAGTCCAACGGGCAGACGGAAAGGAAGGTCCAGGAGATCGGACGCTTCCTCCGTACCTTCTGTCACGGCCACCAGAACTCCTGGAACCAATTCCTGGGGTGGGCCGAGTACGCACAGAACTCCCTCCGTCAACCCACCACCGGACTCACACCCTTCCAGTGCGTACTCGGCTACCAGCCACCTGAGCCCTCTGATGTTCCCGCGGTCGACTCCCAGCGGCGTGGTGGGCAGCTGGAGTACTTAGTGGACTGGGAAGGATACGGTCCAGAGGAACGCTCCTGGGTCCCACGCAACGACATCTTGGACCCCACCTTGCTGGATACCTTCCACTCCAGACACCCCAACCGACCAGCTCCCAGGGGTAGAGGACGCCCACCACGACGTCGGGGTCCCCGGCCCTCAAGAGGGGGCCCTGGGGAGGGGGGTACTGTCACAAACACGCCAGGTTCCACCTCCACACAATCACGGTGCACACCCTCACCTGAATTCTAAACACCACCACCTGATCCTCATCACCTGTCATTCACCACAGCACCATAAAAGCCACACACACGCACCCAGTCATTGTCCGGTCACGTTCGCGACAAGATCATTCCTGCGCTAACTATTAGGACTAACTCCTCTTTACCTTCTCTCCAAGGATAACCTCCGAAGACCCTTTTTCCATCTTCTCTCCAAGGATTGCCTCCAAGATCCTCAAAAACCCCTCGGTGCGTGTGTGTGGCCCCTTCCTTCCCAGCACGGATCCCAACACCCATCCACTCCTCACTTCCCGCTCCTCTGCTTGTGTCAATTCAATAAATACCATCTTTCATCTGTTACTCCTCTGTCTCCGAGTGATCCGTAACACCGAGCAGCTAGGAATGAAATTTGTGTATTCATATCATCATAGTGAGACGACAGAAGTTTACGTGTGATGTCTAATGCTTCCACAGAATCGTAGTTTTACTACAGTATTTTACCTGAGCAGTGCACATCGCACATATTGCTCTGTTCTTATCCAAGACTCAGTATCACAGGATCTCGTCCATGATGAGCACTGAGTAAGTGACAGGCTTTCTGTTGTGACATCACACAAGATAAATAAGACATCTAGTGCAGAAGACTAATGAAAAGATTCACAGATCTTCATTTAAATGTTTGTTTAAATAAACACCGGAAAAGATAAAAAAAAAATATTAATTAAAAAAAATCTTTTTTTTTGCCTAGTACCAAAGGTAATAAAGAGTTGCTTATTATTATTATAATTATTAAGTCTCTTTCCGGCTCAGACTGCATAGGTCTAAGCTTATGGTTCTGTCATGTGATGACTCGAGAGATGAACTAATCAATCCTCATTCGGGCTCAGACTGCACTGAAACAGATGAACTTCAGACTAGTCCCAGGACAGAACCCTGTGGAACACCGCGCATGAACGACTGAACGAATCACTCCACGAGACGACTCGTTCTTCCTGAGTCACATTAAAGATTCGTTCACAATGAACCTTACAGACGGAGTCTAGTCCAGCTGAGATCTGGTGACGTGTGTATCATCGAATGCTTTCAACTTTAAACTCCTGATTTAAAGTTCTGCTGTGGTTCATTTGCTCACGGTCACATTCATGTGTGTAAGATTAGTGTTATCCTGGCTTTATTTGAAAAATATGATTCCCAATGCACACAAACTTCCCAGAATACGGAGTGCTCTTGATCACAGTGTTTACTGTTTTTTTAATTATAAATATTTGTGAAAAATACTGTCATCTAAAATATAGTTTATTTTTAAATATATTATTTTATTTTAAAATATATGTTTATTTTACACATTTATTTTTTTAATCCAATAAAATTTCTTAAATATTAATAACAAAGTAATAATAATAATAATCTGCTTTATATCGTCCCCTGGTTTCCAAGATATGTCATCGGTTGTTAGAAACACTTCATCGGTCGAGCGCTAGTTTCCTCCGTCACTCCAGAAGCTGAAGCTGCTCTTTACACGTCTCTCTGGAACAATGTCACACAAACCTCATCATATGACCAACATCAGGAAACTGATCAGAAATAAATCACCGGAGCTGGCCGAGATCAATAAACCAAATTAAGAGCGGCATTTGTTTGCATGCTTTGATGTTTACTTATAAGATTTAAATCCAAAAGCATCAAAGTTATACCAGTATTACAGTAAGTGATACATTGATCATAGTGAATTAATTTGTGAGGATTGAAAATTAGTCACACAGAAATAAAGGCATTTACACAGAAGAAAGAGACCACTCTGAGCCTCTGAACAAAAACTATAATTATCCTTTATATTGTATGGCATACTTGGAGATAAATATAAACATCAGACAGTCAGGTGTAAAGAGACGAGACGTACTGACAGATAAAAGATGTTACTAAATACATAAAGGACTGTGTATTTGTCTGATTTCTCCAAGCTGTCATATTTACCATATTTACTCTGGTAATGGCTAGCGTAGTCTTTCACACGGCTAATAGATACTTCTGCCCTGTATGGTGATCAGAACCCACTCAGATCTCAAACAGAAGCGGTTTCAAGCACTCGCTGCTGTCTGAAAGGGTTTTGAGCTAACACTGTGTTAAACACGGCTGGTGACAGGATCTAATCACAGGACCTCAGAGAAACCACATCCCCAGAGACCCTCACACTGAAGTGATGCAGAGACTAGGGATGCACGATCATGATTTTTCATGGATGATTCCGATACCGATTTTTTTACAAGCAAACTGGCTGATTCCGATACCGAATTTCCGATTTTTGTTTATCTTTATGCAACAAACATAAAGGAAAGTATGCATAAACAAGATGTTTATTACTATTCAATAGGCCAAACTGGCTTTTGGCTATTGAAAACAATAACCGTAACCATCTGAAATTAACAGCAGTAACTGCACAGTAAGCAGCCTACATTCAATACAAACACAGATGTTACAGACATCAGCACTTAGCTTTTGTTTCTGAATGGGGTTGAAACTACAGAGAACTGGCCTTAAATGAAAAGATTAACTGTGACCGTGTGAAATTAAAGGCAACAACTGCATAGTTCTACAGTCCCAACACCACAATCAACACACATTCAATAAGATGTTTCTTAATCAGCATTCAGTATTTGTTTTAGTTTTTTGAATTTGGTTTTAAATTTAAAAAAAGCTTTACCAGTGAGAATAAAAAAGTATGCTATATAAGTAAATTATTCCAAAATGTTCAAATCAAATAATGTTGGTGCGAATAAAACACAGATGCAAAGTGTTTCATTCATCCAATAAAAAAAAAAAAATTAGGGCAATGATTCACATCTATATTTTTTACTTCAGCCAATGAAAAATAAATAACTATTGTCTCCAGTTAAAAAATTAATGTGTAAATGTGAATCATTACCATACAGTCTATGATCATTACCCATAAATGTTTTAATTGGATGATTGAAAGACTTTTTTTTACCGTGCTACAGCAGGTGATTTTTAAATCAAATTAAGTCGATGTATTTTTAAGGTAAAATAAAAATAATCATCCTAATGCAGAACTGACGTTTACTTCTGTCTTTTAAAACTTGTATGCAGGTTCTACTTGCAAAACTGAAATGCTTTTTTTTTTTTTGTAGTTTAGTCCGTTTCGTTTCTCATCCAACACGTGAGAAGTTGATCTGAACACGATCTCTTCATGGTCTACTCGTGTTCAGGGTGCGGACCCACACAGAAAAAGACCAAAAACCGTCCGATTGCTGATTGCGTATTTTAAGCAAAAACCGGCCTGTTCCGATTTATGGCCGGTCAACCGGTGCTTCCCTAACAGAGACCTGATCACAGTTCAACAGAAGCCTGTCTGTCTATCACGGTCTGATCATGGAGTATGAGTGTGTAAACAACGCTCCACATGACGAGCGTTTGGCCAATCAGTGTCCAGCTAACTGTATTCAGACTGGTTCACATCAGAGGATCTGAAAGAGCCATAGTTTCACACAGACATCAGACAATCAGGACACAAGCGTCAGTGTGTGTTGACTGTTCCAGGCTCTCATCTCAAACATCATGTTCTCATGAAGCGTCTTACCTTTCCTGTCGTCTGACTGTACAGCCCAAAGATCTCACGCAGTTTCTCCTCACTAATGGCTTCAGGTTTGTCGATCTTGTTGCCGAGGATCAAGATGGGCACGTTTCCAATGGTCTCATCTGTCATTAGTGCCTGTTATTCACACACACACACACAGACACACAAACACACGCACACACACACACACACACACACACACACACACACACACACAGGTACACACACACACAGGTACACACACACACACACACACACACACACACAGGTACACACACACACACACACACACACAGGTATACACACACACGTTCACACACACACACACACACACACACACACACACACACACACACACACACAGGTATACACACACACACACACACACACACAGGTATACACACACGTTCACACACACACAGGTACACACACACACACACGTACACACACACACACAAACACATGTACACACACACACACACACACACAGGTATACACACACACACACACACACACACAGGTATACACACACACACACACAGGTATACACACACACACACACACAGGTATACACACACACACACACACACACACACACACACAGGTATACACACACACACACACACAGGTATACACACACACACACACACACACAGGTATACACACACACACACACACACACACACACACACACACACACACAGTAAGGCATGAGACAGGAGACTTGATGAATCGAAACACTTCATATGGAATGATATTGCGGACTTTATTCAAAAGGAATTGCAAATTGTATTTGCAATTGCGTTTTCAACTTGTGGACGCATAAAATGTGACAATCCAAACGCAAATGCAAATCGCGCATTACCGTTTTCATTTTCGATTAAGTGAATGCACAGTGTCTGCCAAATTTAAAATGCAAATGCAAAGTCTAAGTTAGTAGGATAAACAAAAAAATAAAGAACGTCTGTGTTTGGCCCGGGTTTCGAACACGCGCTAAAAGACGGTATGCCGTGAAAGATGACAGTCACTAACCACTCAGCTACCAATCTACACTGAATCAGCACCAGATCTCTAGATTCAAGACAGGACTCTCGGCTGTACATTGTGCAGCTGCTGAATCAAGGAAATGTGACCGTGTTAACTTGTGGCCTGTGTTTACCTATTATGAAAATAAACAATAGCAGAACACTGACTACATTTTATGGTTCATGATGTTAAAGAACATTTCATAACGTCTCAGACAACTGTACATTTGTGGCTACTGTGGCTTAATTATAAACACTATCGTTAACTCATATTTACCCTAGTAAAAACATGGTACATTTTAGTACGATCGTCACTTCCTAATGCAAACACGCCCAATAAAATGG
The DNA here is from genome assembly GCF_963082965.1 of Carassius carassius. Classification (NCBI taxonomy): domain Eukaryota; kingdom Metazoa; phylum Chordata; class Actinopteri; order Cypriniformes; family Cyprinidae; genus Carassius; species Carassius carassius. The sequence continues at coordinate 30,276,090 of NC_081790.1, forward strand.
CCCCACCCCTGTCACTTGATTGACAGGTTTCCGTGTAGACGTTGGAAATTCAAATGCAAAAGGTATTGCGATTCCATTTGAGTTTTGGCAGTTTACATGCACAGTGCAGAGAGAGTGAAAAGGCAATGGTGGTAATTAATATTGCTATTTAAATATGACAGGCTCACCGCTCGTTAAATATGGGAAACACAATTGCAAACGGACTTTGCATTTCCATTTTAAATTTGGCAGACACTGTGCGTTCACTTAATCGAAAATGAAAACGGTAATGCGCGATTTGCATTTGCGTTTGGATTATGTCACATTTTATGTGTCCACAAATTGAAAACGCAATTGCAAATACAATTTGCAATTCCTTTTGAATAAAGTCCGCAATATCATTCCATAACTTCAGATAACATTTCCATATTACATTGTTAAAACCAAACTATACTTTAGTTTACTTTTGAACAACTTATTGTACATTTTAAAATCATTATTTAAATTCAACATTTAAATTTCAGATTAAATTTTAACCCCGTGTAAAAAATGTAAATTTTAAACTCCTCTAATATTTTGTTTAAACTATAATCCTCATTTTAAAATAATTTATTTTAAATTAGATCCTCATTTTCTTTTTCAATTTAAATTTTAACCCATTATTTTACTCGAATGTTCTAAATATATGTTAATCATTTATATATATAAAAAAAAAAGTTTAAACTTTATCCCCTTATTTCACATTTTAAAAATGTTGACTTCATTTTTAGAAAATAGTTATGAAGATGTTGAACAACAACTTTGTAAAAATGTATACAAATTAATACAAAGATATAATTATTAATGGTTAGGAGTGCAGTGATCAGAAGCGTGGTTGTGCAGACAGTACGAAGCTCACGTCTAGCTCTGTTTTGGACTCGGCCAGCCTGCTGTGGTCAGCACAGTCCACCAGGAACACGATGCCGTTGATGGCCGGGAGGTAGTTCTTCCAGACGCGTCGAGCTGTCACAAACACAACACGGAGGTCACACAGGATCAGATGCAGACGGAGCGAGCTGAAGATCCTCTACTCACCCTGAGCGTGGCCGCCCAGATCGAACGTGGTGAAGGTCATGCCAGCGATCGTCAGCTCCTCCGAGGCTGAGAGGAACAGACAGGGAGAGATTATTCCTGACACTGAAATCAGCTTTTACCGTTTCATACTTCAGATGACAACATCACAACATCATCTCATCACGGTATTTTTTCACAGACAAAGGAACTGTTAAAAACATGACTAAAAAGGAAGTCAGCACTGTGACAATGCATCAGTAATCTGGAAGGTTTGTGCTCACAAACAGACCATGCGATGCTATTTTCACACACTTCACAGTAGGGCTGCACGATATTGGGAAAAAATGACATTGCGATATTTTATTTTTCTGCGATATATATTGCGATATTTTTTTTTACAAACAAAAATGGGGTGAGCACACTTACATTCTCATTTTAAATGATTTAAACATCGACACCATCGTGTCAATTGATTAATATGCGCGAGGGAGAGAGAGCAAGACAGCGCTTGTGTTGTTTGAAAACGGCTCGCTCTCTCTCGGTCTCTCTCTCAATTCAATTCATATTGCTTTATTGGCATGACATACAAAGGTACACATTCCTAAAGCATTGTACATAGCAGAATAGAAACAAACAAAACAAAAATTCTATAAACATTGATGGTACTTCTAATGTACTCTCTCTCTGTCTCTCTCGCGCGCGCTCTCTCTCTCTGTCTCTCTCGCGCGCGCGCTCTCTCTCTGTGTCTCTCTCTCGCGCGCGCGCTCTCTCTCTGTGTCTCTCTCTCTCGCGCGCGCTCTCTCTCTCTGTGTCTCTCTCTCGCGCGCGCGCTCTCTCTCTGTGTCTCTCTCTCTCGCGCGCGCGCTCTCTCTCTGTGTCTCTCTCTCTCTCTGTGTCTCTCTCTCTCGCGCGCGCGCGCTCTCTCTCTCTCTGTGTCTCTCTCTCTCTCTCGCGCGCGCTCTCTGTGTCTCTCTCTCTCGCGCGTGCGCGCTCTCTCTCTCGCGCGTGCGCGCTCTCTCTCTCTCGCGCTCTCTCTCTCTCGCGCTCTCTCTCTCTCTCTCTCGCGCGCGCTCTCTCTCTCTCGCGCGCGCTCTCTCTCTCTCTCGCGCGCGCTCTCTCTCTGTGTCTCTCTCTGTGTCTCTCTCTCGCGCGCGCTCTCTCTCTGTGTCTCTCTCTCGCGCGCGCTCTCTCTCTCTGTGTGTCTCTCTCGCGCGCGCTCTCTCTCTCTGTGTCTCTCTCTCGCGCGCGCGCTCTCTCTCTGTGTCTCTCTCTCTCGCGCGCGCTCTCTCTCTGTGTCTCTCTCTCTCTCTGTGTCTCTCTCTCTCGCGCGCGCGCTCTCTCTCTGTGTCTCTCTCTCTCTCGCGCGCGCTCTCTGTGTCTCTCTCTCTCTCGCGCGTGCGCGCTCTCTCTCTCTCTCGCGCGTGCGCGCGCTCTCTCTCTCTCTCTCTCGCGCTCTCTCTCTCTCGCGCGCGCTCTCTCTCTCTCGCGCGCGCTCTCTCTCTCTCGCGCGCGCTCTCTCTCTCTCTCGCGCGCGCGCTCTCTCTCTCTCGCGCGCGCGCTCTCTCTGTGTGTGTGTCTGTCTCTCTCTCGCGCGCTCTCTCTCTCTGTCTCTCTCGCGCTCTCTCTCTCTGTCTCTCTCGCGCTCTCTCTCTCTCTCTCTCTCTCTCTCTGTGTGTGTGTGTGTGTGTGTGTCTGTCTCTCTCTCGCTCTCTCTCCGTCTCTCTCTCCGTCTCTCTCTCCGTCTCTCTCTCCGTCTCTCTCTCCGTCTCTCTCTCCGTCTCTCTCTCTCTCCGTCTCTCTCGCTCTCTCCGTCTCTCTCGCTCTCTCTCTCTCTCCGTCTCTCTCGCTCTCTTTCTCTCTCCGTCTCTCTCGCTCTCTCTCTCCGTCTCTCTCGCTCTCTCTCTCTCACGCCGCCGCGCGCTCTCTGTCTCTGTCTCTCTCGCACTCTCTCTCTCTCTCTGTCTCTGCCCTGTTAAACTTGCATGTGGTTTTCAGTCCTGTCAATTATAAACTTTCACTCTATGATGGTTAAGCTGTGCAATTAATCCGCGAATCACATTTGTCAAGGGCAGGGGAGTAGCTGGCCCGTACAGTTAATGAATAACGGATCAACTACGACAGCCTACATCGCACATCCTGTGATGTGACTATCGTGGATTTGTACATCGCGATATCGATGCTTAAACGACACATCGTGCAGCCCTACTTCACAGTGAATATGAGCCGCTGGGATTCCTCTGAATTAAAGATCAGTCTGGATTACAGTATTCATATTGTGAAAGAAATGTTCACTTTGTGTTCACGTGATGTGTGAAACTTGGATTATGAAGATTTAACTCCGAACTGTGAGAGTTGCATCTCCTTTTTATTCCATGGTGGAAACATATGAGAAACAAGTCAGCTGTGCATATTGTAGTACAGTGTTCATGAAGAATGTGAAGTGCTCATGTTCACAGGATCTCTGGAGGGTCACTCACTGGGGTGTAAGGTGGGCACGTGCTGACCCAGACGGTCATCTTTCAGCATATGCAGTAGTGTCGTTTTGCCAGCATTATCCAGACCGAGGAATACTAATTTGCCAGACTTCTTGTACAGCCCTGAAACAGAGTGAGTACACCTGATTAAATGCAGTCTGTGCTACAGCAGTTTCATGGAATAACAATCACAATCACTTAAATCCCACTGTTCTGTTCAGTATTAGTTTTTTCTTTAGTTCCATTTTGATTTGTATAAGTAGTTCAGGTGTGACTCCTTGTGGTGAAAACCGTTAATACAATACTCAATAAAACGAAACAGAAAGCATTTAAAACAATAGAAGAAGAGTCGTTTTCTGTGATCTGCATTTTGGATGCTGTCTAATCCTTGGAGTAGATACGACCGTAAGTTATAAATTTCATATTGAAAATAACTGCAATAATGTTGTGTTAGTTTAATTTAAAGCTGGTCATTATTAAGATGTTTGTAAGTAGATGTTTGATTCTGAAATATAGCGCGACCTGACGGCTAATATGCTAATAAGGTTGCAGAGTCACATTTTTTCTTCAGAGACATAATTCGTTTGTCTATTTTGTTGTTTAATTCTGTAAACGGAAGTTTGTGAATGTGAAAATGTTCATACTATTTTGTAAATCATTTTGTAATTTGTTTTTTTTGTGTTTCTTTTAGTTTTACAGTAAAGTAAAGTGTGCATTACATAAGCACAACGAAGAACGTGTGATGGAGCTTTATTTCTGTTAGCTGTCTGTCAATCTTTGGTTCAGAACACCATTGCCAGGGCAGAACAGTAAAAGGTCGACTGCACGGCGGGTGAAGACAAACAATCAGGATTTCGTCCAGCTTACATGTAATACTACATTATCAAGATGGATGAGTCACAGCCTCTCAGGAAAGAAGAGGAAGTTGACCAACCGCTAGAAACAAAATCCCGGTCAAGCAGATCACATCGTTCAAGTAGATCTTCGGCTAGTGCAGCTGCGACCACAGCAAGAGCTAAAGCAGCCGCATGCAAAGTAAAGGCCTCTTATGCCGAAAAGGAAGCTATCATGATGAGAGAAAGAGCTCAAATTGAAGAGCATCAACAGAAAGCACTAGCTGAGACAGCTCGCAGAAAAGCAGAAGTTGAAGCTGATTTATACGTGTTACAACTGCAGAAAGAAGCTGTAGCAGCATCTACAGAGGCAGAAGTTTATGAAGCTGCAGTTTATGAAGAAGACGGAGCAAGTGTCGGCCTAGAAAAAGAATCATGCATCTTAAGTAGAACTGAACGCACAGAAGAGTATGTGCAGAAACATTCTCAGCAAAGAAATGCTCCTGATTTGACTCCTAATTCACAACATGTAAGTGAGGGATCAAGTTATGTGACACGGAGTTATGTTGCAGGCTCACTAAGTTCTCTCCCTTCAACAATGAAGGAGGAATCGAATGCAGAGACAATTCCTATGAAGCAGGAAAAGACAACTCCGCACAACTTCCAGTGTTCTAGTTCAAAAGTAAAAGTGGAGCCATATGATGGAGATGATGAAGTAAAGCATCAAAAATATTCAGTACGGATGCAACGTGACTCTTGCCTGTCCTCTCAAGTTCCTGCTGAGTGCTTTACTCCAGCACCATCATCACCACATGCAAGTGACTTTACTACATTTTTGCTGAAGAAAGAAATGGTGAGTTCTGGCTTGTTCCAATTTGATGACTGTCCGGAAAATTACTGGGCGTGGAAAACGTCTTTTCCAGCTGTAACCAGTGAACTCAATATAACAAGTAGAGAGGAGATCGATCTTCTTGTCAAATGGCTTGGTCCTGATTCGTCCAGTCATGCCAAACGAATCAAATCAGTTCATGTCAGTGATCCAGCCTTAGGAGTTTGTATGATATGGCGTCGCCTGGAGGACTGCTATGGGTGTCCAGAGGTCATCGAGCAGGCAATGTTAAAGAGACTTGACGCATTTCCTCGCATCACAATCAAAGACAGCCATCGTCTGAGAGATCTTGGGGACTTGCTGCTTGAACTGCAGTCAGCATAAGAAAGTGGTTGTTTACCTGGACTTGCTTACCTTGACACAGCACGGGGAGTCAACCCCATCATAGAAAAACTCCCATTCAGTCTTCAAGACAAGTGGATCACGCAAGGTTCCAGGTACAAAGAAGACCATAAGGTATACTTTCCTCCTTTCAGCTTCTTTGTTGAATTTGTTTGTAGACAAGCTAGAACTAGAAATGACCCTAGCTTTGCTCTTGCTTCAACTGGCTACTCAAACAACTCAAAATCCGATGGAGCTGCCAAGTTGAGTAACAGAACTTCTGTCTTCGTCAAAAAAACTGAAATAATGGCTGCACAACCAAACCAAGACAGACACTTAGACAAGAATGTAGATCCAGACAAGTTTTGCACCATACACAATAAACCTCATCCACTTTACAAGTGTCGCACATTCAGGAGCAAACACCTGGATGAACGAAAAGCGCATTTGAAGGAAAAGTTTGTCTGTTTTAGATGTTGTGCTTCCACTAAGCATGTTGCGAGAGACTGCAGAGCATCTGTTAAGTGCAGAGAATGCAACAGTGACCGACACATTGCAGCCATACATCCGGGTCCTGCTCCATGGTCCACTGAAGTGTCTGTATCAACAGCAGATCAAAACATGGAAAAAACAGACGAAGAGACTGCTGAGGTCAACAACAAGTGCACTGAGATTTGTGGAGATGCTAGTAGGCCCAAGTCATGTTCAAAGATTTGTCTCATAAATGTTTATCCCTCTAATCAACGTGAAAGAGCCAAACGCATTTATGCTGTACTGGACGAACAGAGTAATAGATCATTAGTGAAGTCACAGTTCTTTGATGTGTTCAACATTGTTAGCAGTTCTTCCCCCTATACACTGAAGACATGTTCAGGTGTAGTGACTACGGCGGGGAGGAAAGTAAATGGATTCTCTGCTGAATCGCTTGATGGAAAAACAGTAGTTGCTCGTCCGCCTTTGATAGAGTGTAACACTTTACCAGATGACAGATCGGAGATTCCTACGCCAGAGTTAGCTATGTGTTTCCCCTACCTCACTGCTGTGTCAGAGAAAATTCCGCCTTTAGATCCTTGTGCTCCTATCCTTCTCCTTTTGGGTCGAGATATTCTTAGTGTGCACAAAGTGCGTGAACAACGAAACGGACCCCTCAACACACCATACGCGCAGCGCTTAGACCTGGGCTGGGTGGTAGTGGGAGAAGTTTGTCTGAATGGGACTCATTGTCAGTCCAACGTGAACGCTTATAAGACCAACATACTTCCAAATGGGCGAACTTCATTCTTCTCTCCATGCACAAAGAGTTTCAGTGTCATAGAACGGGGTGAGTCATCTTTTTTGTCATATCTACCCGACCCACCATGTTCTCTCAAGGGTTCAAAAACCAGTGAGAACTATACAAAGGGCTTAAAAGAGAATGTGTTCTTCAGATCTTCAGAGGATGATAAATCAGCTTTATCTGTAGAGGATCGAGTCTTTCTCGACATAATGGACAAAGAGGTGTGATGATGATAACCACTGGGTGGCGCCACTTCCATTCCGCTCTCCAAGAAAGCAACTCCCGAACAATAGAGAGCAAGCTATACAAAGGCTGAACTCATTGCAGCGCACTCTTTCAAAGAAACCGAATATGAAAACGCATTTCTTTGGTTTTATACAGAAGGTGATTGAAAATGAGCAAGCAGAACCTGCTCCACCCTTACAATCAGGGGAAGAATATTGGTATTTACCGATTTTTGGAGTTTACCACCCACACAAACCTGACAAAATTAGGGTGGTCTTTGATTCGAGCGCCCAGTATGGAGGGGTGTCCCTTAAATGATGTTTTGATGAGCGGACCTGATCTTAACAATACCCTTTTGGGTGTGCTTTTGCGCTTCCGTAGGGAGAAAGTAGCTGTGATGGCGGACATAGAACAAATGTTCTATTGTTTCAAAGTAAAAGAGCAGCATCGCAATTATCTTCGCTTTCTTTGGCACAAAGACAACTGTGCAGAAAAGGAGATCATTGATTACAGAATGACCGTGCACGTCTTTGGCAATAGTCCTTCGCCAGCGGTTGCTATATATGCCTTAAGACGAGCAGCAGAACTAGGCGAAGAAGAGTACGGAATGGATGCTAAGGACTTCGTGTTACGCAACTTCTACGTTGACGATGGCATCACATCTGTCCCTACTGAAAGAGAAGCCATTGATCTCCTAAAGCGAACGCAAGCGATGCTGTCAAGGTCAAGCTTGAATCTGCATAAAGTGGCTTCTAACAGTGCTACGGTGATGGAAGCTTTTCCATCCAGTGAGAGAGCCAAAGATCTCAAAGACCTGGATTTTGATAAAGACCCAATACCTCTCCAACGCAGCCTTGGTATAAGTTGGAACATCAAGGAAGACCGCTTTACATTTTAAGCTTCTCAAGATCTCAAACCCTTCACTCGAAGAGGGATCCTTTCCACCGTCAATAGTTTATATGATCCTCTCGGGTTTGTCTGTCCAGTCACTATGCAAGGCAAAGCTCTAGTGAGAGAACTTTCAACTATACAACAGGATTGGGACACCGTTCTTCCGGCAGACAAAAGAGATCCGTGGAAGATATGGACTTCATCTCTAGCAGAGCTTGATCGATTGCAAATACCACGATCTTATGTCCCAACCTCACTGTGCGGAGCTCAGGTTCGAGAGTTGTGTATCTTCTCGGATGCTTCTACTTTAGCTATCGCTGCAGTAATGTACCTACGAGTAATAGATTCCAATGGACAGCTTCATGTGGGGTTTGTAATGGGAAAAAGCAAGTTGGCCCCTTTTCCAGCACATACTGTTCCACGCCTGGAGTTATGTGCAGCGGTGCTTGCTGTTGAGCTGATGGAACTCATAAAGGAAGAAATTGACAGAGTTTCACAATATCCAGTTCTATACTGACAGTCGCATAGTGCTCGGCTACATTCACAATGTAACACGCAGATTCTACATGTACGTGGCTAACAGAGTTGCACGCATAAGAAAAACCACAGAACCTAGTCAATGGCATTACGTCTGTTCTGAACAGAACCCAGCAGATCATGCCACCAGGTTTGTGGCAGCAGGTCACTTACCCCTTACCAACTGGTTTTCAGGTCCAGAGTTCCTTAAGGAATGTGGCCCTATAGAAGGTAGTTTAGGAGAGTCATATGGACTTGTCAAAGCAGAAGAGGATGTTGAAATTTGCCCCCAAGTGAAAACACTGGCAACTAACGTCAAAGAGCACTTACTAGGCTCAAGCAGATTTGAACGTTTCTCAAGGTGGAGATCTTTGGTGAGAGCTGTCGCTACTCTGACGCACATCGCAAAATCATTCTCACAATCTTTTCCTGACACACACTGTCGGAAATGGCATCTGTGTACTAAAACCTCAGGTGTGGAGATATCACAAGCCAAGTTGACTATAGTCAAAACCGCACAACGAGAAGTGTACCAGGAGGAATTTGAGAGTTTGACTAAGTTTGGTAAAGTCTCACAGCGTAGCACACTCCTGAGGCTTGACCCCTTTGTGGACAAGGAGGGTCTGTTAAGAGTTGGGGGTCGCATTCACTGTGCTGACATCTCTGACCTAGAGAAGCATCCCTTGATAATCCCTACCAACCATCATGTGACTGGTCTTTTAATTCAGCATTATCATGATCAAGTGGCTCATCAAGGCCGGCATTTTACTGAGGGTGCTATACGTAGTGCTGGATTGTGGATAGTCAGTGGCAAAAGATCTGTTTCAAATATCATCCACAAATGTGTGCTATGCAAGAGACTGAGAGGTAAAGTAGAGAGTCAGAAGATGTCGGCTTTGCCTTCAGATAGAGTTTCTGTAGATCCACCTTTCACCCACACAGGTCTTGATGTTTTTGGACCATTCACTGTGGTGACACGTAAGACAAGAGGGCATAACGCCGAGAACAAGCGATGGGCTGTCGTATTCAGTTGCTTAAATACCAGAGCAGTTCACTTAGAGGTAGTGGAGTCCCTATCAGCGTCAAGCTTTATTTGTGCTTTGCGTCGCTTTTTGGCTGTCAGAGGACCAGTGAAGCACTTTCGTTCTGACAGGGGGACAAATTTCATTGGAGCAGTCAAGGAACTTCAAATTGACAGTAGCGGCTCAGAGTTGAAAGGCTTCTTGCAGAATCAAGGTTGCACGTGGACCTTTAATGCTCCACATTCCTCCCAAATGGGAGGAGTGTGGGAAAGAATGATCGGGATTGCCAGACGTATTCTGGAGGCTCTCTTGATGAAAACTCCCACAAGACTCACGCATGAGGTCTTAACAACTTTAATGGCTGAAGTCATGGCCATTATGAACTCCAGACCCTTAACCCCAATCTCATCAGATGCGGGCATGCCCCAAGTGCTTTCACCAGCAATGCTCTTAACTCAGAAGGTGAGTGTTGCTCCAGCCCCTCCAGGAAATTTTGAGATAGGTCACCTGCACAAAAATCAGTGGCGTCAAGTCCAGGCTATTTCATTCTGGAAGCGATGGAAGCAGGAGTACTTGTCCACCTTGCAACCCAGGAGAAAATGGACAGAGGAGAGAAAGAGTATTCAGGAAGGAGACCTTGTTCTGTTGAAGGATGGAGAAGCTAAGCGCAGTGAGTGGCCAATTGGTCTCATAGCAAAGACCATAGCCTCATCTGATGTAAAAATTCGTAAGGTTATGGTGAAGACTGCTAAGCAGGGGATATTCAGAGAGTACTTAAGACCTATATGTGATGTTGTCTTACTTTTGTCAAATAATCGGAATGCATAGTGGTATAACATAAGTTATACCAGGCAGGGAGTGTTCTGTTCAGTATTAGTTTTTTCTTTAGTTCCATTTTGATTTGTATAAGTAGTTCAGGTGTGACTCCTTGTGGTGAAAACCGTTAATACAATACTCAATAAAACGAAACAGAAAGCATTTAAAACAATAGAAGAAGAGTCATTTTCTGTGATCTGCATTTTGGATGCTGTCTAATCCTTGGAGTAGATACGACCGTAAGTTATAAATTTCATATTGAAAATAACTGCAATAATGTTGTGTTAGTTTAATTTAAAGCTGGTCATTATTAAGATGTTTGTAAGTAGATGTTTGATTCTGAAATATAGCGCGACCTGACGGCTAATATGCTAATAAGGTTGCAGAGTCACATTTTTTCTTCAGAGACATAATTCGTTTGTCTATTTTGTTGTTTAATTCTGTAAACGGAAGTTTGTGAATGTGAAAATGTTCATACTATTTTGTAAATCATTTTGTAATTTGTTTTTTTTGTGTTTCTTTTAGTTTTACAGTAAAGTAAAGTGTGCATTACATAAGCACAACGAAGAACGTGTGATGGAGCTTTATTTCTGTTAGCTGTCTGTCAATCTTTGGTTCAGAACACCATTGCCAGGGCAGAACACCCACCGCTGTGATGCAATCAGGGTCGAACTTATTCACATTCTTGTGTGGCAGATAATTATAAGAATCATGAACTATTAAACGGTATCAGTGCGTTCTGCTTCGGCTCAACTCTTGCTCTTTACTCGCTGTATAAGAGACACTGTTCATGTTAAGAGTGAAGGCCGACGCCCACAGGGCAAACGAGCGATATGATTGGTCAGACTGAGTGAATTACTGGACTCTTCAGAATATTTCTGATAAGCGAGTGTACAATGTGTTTCAGAGCTCAGTATCAGTGTGTGCTGGACGAACAGGAATAACCAGAGACCCATGATGCAGTGCGTGAGTCAGTACAGAAACTACACTAACCATCTCCTGAAGAATAAAATCCAGTCACACACGGTTTCTGTCGTGAATTAGCAACGTTTCAAACAGAAATATTTCACGTTTCCCAAGTAAACTGGGTAGTGATCTGGAAATTCATGTGTTTTTCAGTGTTTGAGGTTTAGAGTCTGTGGAGCGCAGTAAGAGGAACTCACCCAGGAACTGCAGAACGCTACTGAAACCACTATAGATCCAGTCAAATATGAAGGACATATCCAGGCCGTGGAATATCTGCAAAGAAACAGAAGTATTAAGAGGTTTCACGGGACACTAGGGCTGTCAAAATGACTGAAAAACTAAACTCTAATTTTCTACTTAATCATGATCAACATTCAAATTAAATATGAATTTAAAAGGCATCATTTCAGTTTGGGGAAATCTCCTGAGGCCACAAGAGGGAGCACTGCGCAAAATATTATGATAATAAAATAACATGACTATCTTTGGGGGAAAAAAACACTGTTTAAAATAATGTTTATAAACCATATATAATTAATAAAGTTGCTTAATTAGAAAAATAAAACAGCAGCATGCATGAATGTAGAGTTTAATACAAAGGACTGAAAACCAATCCCAAAGAGTAGGCTACTTTCTTCATTTAGAAACATGAGACAGTCACATGAGGGAAACACCAGCAGAAAGACTTGACATGTTTTTTAAAAGTTTACATTTACATTTATTCATTTAGCTGACGCTTTTATCCAAAGTGACTTACAATTGCTGTATATGTCAGAGGTCGCACGCCCCTGGAGCAACTAGGGGTTAAGTGTCTTGCTCAGGGACACATTGGTGTCTCACAGTGGATTTGAACCCGGGTCTCTCACACCAAAGGCATGTGTCTTATCCACTGCGCCAACACCACCCCAAAAGTTGAACTTGCATTCATTTTACACGCTATCTAAACATACGTGTCTGTGCGAGACACATCCCTCTAGAACAGAGCTTCCCAACCGTCTCAATCCAAACACACACACACACACACGGCAGAAACATTCACTAACACACTATTAACTATAACTCAGAAGTAATGATACCACACCATCCGTCTGTGCTCAGACCCACACATTAAGACCAATCCATTACATTTGTATCAATAAATGCTTTCAAAATATCCAGTGGATTAGGTCGACAGTGACGTACAGAAGAAGAATTATCTACAGACTGTACTTGAGCTGAGAGGATGGAGAGGTGTGCTGTATCGCTCCATTCTTCCAACTGTAGGACATTAAACACACTCTCCAGAATGTTTTTAACTTACTTCTGCCATTTCATTTATTCTTCTCTCAACTCTATTATCTGAAAGTGAAATCAGATTTAACTGCTTGCAGGACCTTTCCAAAATATCTGAGATAAATTGGCGGTTTTTCTTAAACCACTCAGCGAGCTCGAATAGGGGAAGCATAGTTTTATATTTAGATATGAAACAGAGATCAGACGAGCGATTAGAAATCAGATGAGAGGTCAGAGATATACACACACACACAGTATATATAAAATGGTGGTATTATGTTATGACAGACATTTTTACATACATTAACAATATTATTTCTTTTAATAGTAATTAGGGTTAGGGACCTGCAATACTGTTGCCCACAGGTTGAAACGCATTGCTCTAGAAATGTGATAAATGTGTTGTGTGTGAACGGCTTGGCTTCAGTTTGGACGAGTATATATATCGTTTTCCAGTATACTGAATGAACGATGTAGCAGCTGCATCTACTGTGTTCATCTGGATATTATAGTGAGAGAAATAAAACGATCCATCGATGTCAGTTATGTCTTCAGGGATTAAACGACAGGATAAACCACATTACTTCTATTTCAAAAAAGTGAAAGCAGCTTAATAGATCTCACACTAGGTCATAGTAAAAGTCAACAGTAAAGATTAAGAAAAAAAAAATTCACAGCTCGAGTGGAAATTTGGTACAATTACAGTGATGTCAATGAATAGTGATCTGAGCAACTTTTGGGTCTTTAGATCCAACTCTATAGCGCCACCACCGGTTCAACATTAAAACAGTAATAACCCCTGAACCTCTAATTCTAGAAAAATACAATTTAGTATACCTGATTCATCTCTTTATGGAGATCAGATTCAATAGCTTATATTAAAACTCAACCTATTACAGTAATGGCCATTTTCACTACTACTCCTTCAAATCGATCCAATTATTCCCAAAATTTGCTCCGATGATCTTTGAACTGAGCTGCAGAGAATGACTGAACAAAATGTTTTATCTACTAGTGAAAAATAGTTATGTTGTGAACTTATGATTCAGAGGCTGCGTTCACAACTTTTCTGCAATAAATTGTGGATTTCTTATTTAATTCGACAAATATTTAAAATTCAAAAACAACATTTGACACCTACAGTAGACACTTCAGGTGTCTTCAATATTAAACTGAAACGTGCTGTTCATACATGCGTGTCACATGTGATGTTCTGCAGTGATTTGAGGATAGATGCAGAGAAATGTCTGATCTTCTCTAAAGAACGCTACGACCATGATCAGCACATATAAATCACACATGAACTGTGAATAGGGTTGGGTTTCGATTGGGTTTTTAACCCTACTGGTGCTATATCGATATTTCTATTGGTGCCTAAACCGATTTTTAAAAAAAAAAGATAATATATATATATATATATATATATATATATATATATATATATATATATATATATATATATATGTGTACAGTCGTGGCCAAAAGTTTTGAGAATTACATAAATATTGGAAATTGGAAAAGTTGCTGCTTAAGTTTTTATAAAAGCAATTTGCATATACTCCAGAATGTTATGAAGAGTGATCAGATGAATTATATTGTCCTTCTTTGCCATGAAAATTAACTTAATCCCAAAAAAACCTTTCCACTGCATTTGATTGCTGTCATTAAAGGAGCTGCTGAGATCATTTCAGTAATCGTCTTGTTAACTCAGGTGAGAATGTTGACGAGCACAAGGCTGGAGATCATTATGTCAGGCTGATTGGGTTAGAATGGCAGACTTGACATGTTAAAAGGAGGGTGATGCTTGAAATCATTGTTCTTCCATTGTTAACCATGGTGACCTGCAAAGAAACGCGTGCAGCCATCATTGCGTTGCATAAAAATGGCTTCACAGGCAAGGATATTGTGGCTACTAAGATTGCACCTAAATCAACAATTTATAGGATCATCAAGAACTTCAAGGAAAGAGGTTCAATTCTTGTAAAGAAGGCTTCAGGGCGACCAAGAAAGTCCAGCAAGCGCCAGGATGGTCTCCTAAAGAGGATTCAGCTGCGGGATCGGAGTGCCACCAGTGCAGAGCTTGCTCAGGAATGGCAGCAGGCAGGTATGAGCGCATCTGCACGCACAGTGAGGACAAGACTTCTGGAAGATGGCCTGGTGTCAAGAAGGGCAGCAAAGAAGACACTTCTCTCCAAAAAAACATCAGGGACAGATTGATCTTCTGCAGAAAGTATAGTGAATGGACTGCTGAGGACTGGGGCAAAGTCATATTCTCCGATGAAGCCCCTTTCCGATTGTTTGGGGCATCTGGAAAAAGGCTTGAAAAGGTGAGCGCTACCATCAGTCCTGTGTCATGCCAACAGTAAAGCATCCTGACACCATTCATGTGTGGGGTTGCTTCTCATCCAAGGGAGTGGGCTCACTCACAATTCTGCCCAAAAACACAGCCATGAATAAAGAATGGTACCAAAACACCCTCCAACAGCAACTTCTTCCAACAATCCAACAACAGTTTGGTGAAGAACAATGCATTTTCCAGCACGATGGAGCATCGTGCCATAAGGCAAAAGTGATAACTAAGCGGCTCGGGGACCAGAATGTTGAAATTTTGGGTCCATGGCCTGGAAACTCCCCAGATCTTAATCCCATTGAGAACTTGTGGTCAATCCTCAAGAGGCGGGTGGACAAACAAAAACCCACTAATTCTGACAAACTCCAAGAAGTGATTATGAAAGAATGGGTTGCTATCAGTCAGGATTTGGCCCAGAAGTTGATTGAGAGCATGCCCAGTCGAATTGCAGACGTCCTGAAAAAGAAGGGCCAACACTGCAAATACTGACTCTTTGCATTAATGTCATGTAATTGTCGATAAAAGCCTTTGAAACGCATGAAGTGCTTGTAAATATATTTCAGTACATCACAGAAACAACTGAAACAAAGATCTAAAAGCAGTTTAGCAGCAAACTTTTTAAAAACTAATATTTATGTAATTCTCAAAACTTTTGGCCACGACTGTACACACACACACACACACACTTTTCCCAAGCTGTACTCTAAGCCTAATAAATGTATTTCATGATCTGGGTCATTGTTTAATAGAAAAGCACATAATGTTTCTACTGTTTCTCTCAATCTCTCTGATATTTAGTTAAGATGAGTGCTGTCTGTCCCTGTCTTTATATGCTCATTCTTTATAAAGGAGCAACAATGTCGTTTGTGAAGTACAGTCTTAGGCACATTAGTATTATCACCACAAAAAAGGGTTTAAGTCAGTTATTTATATAGCTGGAGGAAACAGCAGCGGTGTGAACGAGTGAAAACTTTACAGTAGATGAGAAACCCATGCTCCCTTGTGATCTTTTGTAAATTGTATTTATGACACAGAACTGCACAGATACAGATAATCGAACAGTCTATCGGTAAACACAGCGTGTCTCGTGTTTGAGTCCGCTGCAGTCTGAGGATTGAAGAGCGCTGAGACGAGGAGAGCGATCTGCTGCTGTTTTCAGATCATATTTAAGAGGACTGACTCTGAGGCGATCGTGAATCTGTGTACAGCTTATGGAGCTAAATGCTACAGCCCCGCTACAAAGCCAAGCGACGCTCATGCTTCCTGTGTACATTTCAGAGAACCAGGACAAACATTTCAATCGATCGCTCAGGCATTTAAGAGGCACTGAACAAATGACTTGTCAGATGAACAGAGAGAAATACAGACAGTGACAGCGATTAAAGAGTTTGACGCACGGTGACACATCCATTTTTAATATTTCATTACCGAATGGTGTCGTGGTCTGTAGTATTGGTGCTGAGACAGTGGTACTGTTCAGATGTGAATGGGTGGGTTTTTGTTAAATGTGAGCCAAAATCATCACAATTAGAAGAACCAAAGACTTGGACTACTTCAGTCTGTGTGCACTGAATACACGAGGTTCACAGTTTGTTACCAATACGACTCATTTACATCCAGAGGAAATACCTGCAAGGCTTTGTGGCAAAAACGCTTTAAAGAACTTTTTAAGAACAGAGAAAACGTATTAAACTTATTCTCCAGATGTAAATGAGTCGTAACATTTCAGAGTTTGAAAACAACTTCAAACCGATCTTCATTGCTCTTTAATCAAATACAGTTTTGCCTTGGTAGTTCAATGTCTAAAGTTTCTTAAAATCAAGATGCAATTACTTCAGAAGCAAAATGGCATAAGTCTGGTTTACTGTGACATGAACAAAAATTCATTGAGTTTATGCTTAAAACAAGAACAAGAACAGGTGCTTCTCAAATTAGGATGTCATGGAAAAGTTAATTTCAGTAATTCACAATTCAACTCAAATTGTGAAACTCCTGTATTAAATAAATTCAGTGCACACAGACTGAAGTAGTCCAAGTCTTTGGTTCTTTTAATTGTGATGATTTTGGCTCAGATTTAACAAAATCCCACCCATTCACATCTGAACAGTACCACTGTCTCAGGACCAATACTACAGACCACGACACCATTCGGTAATGAAATATTAAAAATGGATCCCTGACCGTCAGTGGATCCCTAATATATGTGCACAGACCGATCGGCTGATAGACACGGCTTCTGGTGAGTTTCTGTGTGAGCGCTCGCTGAAGATCACTGAAGACCATCACAGACGTGTTGAGCAGGTAAAACTGACCAATCAAGACTCTGCACAACAGCGCTCAAATCATAGTGGGAAATGGATGTTTTTAATATTTCAGTACCGAATGGTATCGCGGTCTGCACTTTTGACAACTCTACCCTGAGCAGGGGTTTACTTCCCCGCTGATGTGGTCTGTTGTAGTAATGCTGTCTCTGTTGCTCTGGTCTGGGAGCATGAATGTGTTCAGGGGGCGTGGCTTTGGGCGGCGATTGCAGGGAGGGAGGGGCTTCCTTTCAGTGCTATCAGGCTAATGTTAGCTTTTTCCAAGATCTCCATCTGCACCTTTAAGACCTGCAGAGACTATTACTTACACTAACCTTCGCAAAGCAAAATGA